>NW_028270168.1:15378844-15532827 GCF_037043375.1 Chiloscyllium plagiosum
TCTGTACCTTTAGCCATTTAACACATCTGAATGTCCAATATTAATATGCTTCCAAAAAAAGCTGGAAATCCCCTGAACAGAATCAGCCGAGAATCCGTTCCTCTGAGCTTCATTCAGAAGCTTTTGTGACTTCCTTGTCATTTTACTTGAAGCTTTCCTTTATTCGTTCAGGGGATGTGGGTGTTGCTGGCTGGGTCAGCCTTTTCACATTGCCCTTGAGAAGATGGTGGTGAGCTGCAGTCCAATTGGCTTAGGCAGACCATTGCTTTCGGGAGGGAGATCTGGAACCCTCTGTTTCTTGACATTCCTCATTGCACCCTGGGGCTGCCACACTGCACCCACCCCAGGGTCCCCTCACTGATCCCAGAGCTGTGATGGGTGTACTACAGGCAGCACCACCAAGAGGCAGTGGGCAGCTGCTGCTATGCAGAGTAGACAAACAGGAGACTGGAAGAACACAGCAAGCCAGGCAGCATCAGGAGATGGAGAAGTCAACGTTTTGGCTATTAACCCTTCTTCAGGCTGCTGTGAAACACCCACCTCAGCTCCAGGATCAATGGGCACCTCCTGACATCTGATCGCCTGGCAGCCTTCTTTGATTTGATTTATTATTGTCACATGTACCAAGATACAATGAAAAGCATTGTTTTGTGTGCTAACCAATAGACAATAGACAATAAGTGCAGGAGTAGGCCATTCAGCCCTTCAAGCCTGCACCGCCATTCAACATGATCATGGCTGATCATCCTTAATCAGTATCCTGTTCCTGCCTTATCTCCATAACCCTTGATTCCACAATCCTTGAGAGCTCTATCCAACTCTTTCTTAAATGAATCCAGAGACTGAGCCTCCACTGCCCTCTGGGGCAGAGCATTCCACACAGCCACCACTCTCTGGGTGAAGAAGTTTCTCCTCATCTCTGTCCTAAATGGTCTACCCCATATTTTTAAGCTGTGTCCTCTGGTTCGGCAAGTCTGGTTCCAGACAAGTCATACCTTCCATAAGTACATCAGGGTGATGGAACAGAATGCAGAATACAAAAATACAGCTACAGAGAAGGTGTAGAGAAAGATCAACTCTAATATGTGACAGTTTTACTCATAAGTCTGATAACAGTGAGGAAGAAGCTGTTCTTGAATCTGTTGGTAAGTATTTTCAAACTTTTGTATCTTCTGCACAATTGAAGAGGGTGAAAGAGAGTAAAACGGGGGTGGGAGGGGTCTTTGATGATGTTGGCTGCTTTCCCGAGGCAGCAGGAAGTTTAGACAGAGTCAATCGAAAGAAGGCTGGTTTGCTGGGGAGATGATTTGGGTTTCCAGACAAGGCTAGAGCAAAAGGAGTGAGGTGAGCCTCTCAGCTGGCTCTCCAGCAGGTAGCCAGGAACCCTGTGACCTAGATTAAATTCTACCCCATGCGGTGGTACTGTGATTTAATGATTCTCCTCAATCACCCAGAATCACGGATACCATCCAACAACTGCACAGGAAGAAATTAGCACTGACCAGGAACCAAACCAAAAATAGTTTGTGGCATGTGGAGAAACGGTGGGTCAGAATCCTGGATCTCCCTCCCTAAACCAATGGTTCACCTACACCAATTGGACTGCAACAGTTCAACAATGCAGTTCACCACCATCTTCTCAAGGGCAATGTGAAAAGGCTGACCCAGCCAGCAACACCCACATCCCCTGAACAAATAAAGGAAAGCTTCAAGTAAATTGGGAAACACATTCCAAAAACATCCAACAAAAGGAAAAAGTTAATTTGGCAAGTTTATTAAAATGGAAATAAGACACAGAGTTTATGGAGAAATAGAAGATATTCAGACAGCACCTTCTAAGCCCACGCCACTTCCATCAGGAAAGACAAGAGCAGCAGATATATGTGAACACCACCACCTTCAACTTCCCCACTAAGGCCCTCACCATCCCGATTTGGAAATATATCTCCGCTCTTTCACTGTCGTTGGGTCAATATCCTGGAAATCCCTCCCCAGTGATATTGTGAGTCAACCCACAGCAGGTGGAATGCAGCTCACCCTCACCTTCTCAAGGGCAACTAGGGACAGGGCAATAAATAAAAGCAAATTACTGCGGATGCTGGACTCTGAAACCAAAAGAGAAAATGCTGGAAAATCTCAGCAGGTCTGGCAGTATCTGTAAGGAGAGAAAAGAGCTGACGTTTTGAGTCAAACTGACCCTTTGTCAAAGGTAAAAAAAGGGAGAAAAGGGAGGTATTTATACGAGGCTGAGAGAAGGTGAGTCATGGCTCCAGAAGCAAAGGTAGCAATAACGAGGTGATAATGACAGTGCATCGAGAGATTATAGGGAGATTAGGAGCTGGGAATGACAAGGCTGAAGCCAGTGCTATGTGACAAAATAGATGGGGGTTGGGGGGGATGGGTGAAGCAGAGGCAAAATGGAAAAAAGTGGAGAAGGGTAGCAAAGGGAGAAGAGGAGAGGAAAAAGGAGCGAGAGAAAGAGAGACAATCAAGAAATAAGAGGTACAGAACAGTGAAAAAAATATATATATTAAAAAAGATAAATAAAATAAATGAAATAAAATTATCTGAAGTTGTTGAATTCAGTGTTGAGGCCGGCAGGCTGTAACGGGCCTGGTCGGGAGATGAGATGCTGTTCCTCCAGTTTGCTTTGAGCTTCGCTGGAACATTGCAGCCGGCCAAGGACAGACATGTGGGTATGGGGGCAGGATTGTGTGTTGAAGTGGCAAGCCACGGGAAGGTTCGGGACCTGATTGCGTACAGACCGAAGGTGCTCAGCAAAGCGATCACCCAGTCGGCGTTTTGTCTCTCCGATAAAAAGGAGACAACATTGGGAGCAATGAATGCAATGGACCAAATTGAAAGAAGTACAAGTGAAACGCTGCTTAATCTGAAATGAGTGTCTGGGGCCTTGGAGGGTGAGCATGGAAGAGGTAAAGGGGCAGGTATTGCACCTTCTGCGATTGCATGGGAAGGTGCCGTGTGTGATGGGAAGGTGCTATGTGTGATGGGAGAGGTGTTAGGTGTGATGGGAAGGTGGCATGTGTGTGATGGGAGAGGTGTTAGGTGTGATGGGAAGGTGCCGTGTGATGGGAGAGGTGCTAGGTGTGATGGGAAGGTGCGTGTGCGATGGGAAGGTGCCGTGTGTGATGGGAGAGGTGTTAGGTGGGATGGGAAGGTGCCGTGTGTGATGGGAGAGGTGTTAGGTGTGAGGGGAAGGTGCCGAGTGTGATGGGAAGGTGCCGTGTGTGATGAGAGAGGTATTAGGTGTGATGGGAAGGTGCTGTGCGTGATGGGAGAGGTACTAGGTGTGATGGGAAGGTGCTGTGTGTGATGGGAGAGGTGTTAGGTGTGATGGGAAGGTGCCGTGTGATGGGAGAGGTGCTAGGTGTGATGGGAAGGTGCGTGTGTGATGGGAAGGTGCCGTGTGTGATGGGAGAGGTGTTAGGTGTGATGGGAAGGTGCCGTGTAATGGGAGAGGTGCTAGGTGTGATGGGAAGGTGCCGTGTGTGATGGGAGAGGTGTTAGTTGTGATGGGAAGGTGCCGTGTGTGATGGGAGAGGTGTTAGGTATGATGGGAAGGTGCCGTGTGTGATGGGAGAGGTGTTAGGTGTGATGAGAAGGTGTCGTGTGGGATTGGAGAGGCGTTAGGTGTGATGGGAAGGTGTTGTGTGTGATGGGAGAGGTGTTAGGTGTGATGAGAAGGTGTTGTGTGGGATTGGAGAGGTGTTAGGTGTGATGGGAAGGTGCCGTGTATGATGGAAGAGGTGTTAGGTGTGATGGGAAGGTGCCCTGTGTGATGGGAGAGATGTTAGGTCTGATGGGAAGATGTCATGTGTGATGGGAGAGGTGTTAGGTGTGATGGGAAGGTGCTGTGTGTGATGGGAGAGGTGTTAGGTGTGATTGGATTTTGCCATGTGTGATGGGAAGGTGCTGTGCATGATGGGAGAGGTGTTAGGTGTGATGGGAAAGTGTCGTGTGTGATGGGAGAGGTGTTTGGTGTGATGGGAAGGTGCTGTGTGTGATAGGAGAGGTGTTAGGTGTGATGAGAAGGTGCTGTGTGTGATGGGAGAGGTGTTAGGGGTGATGGGAAGGTGCCGTGTGTGATGGGATAGGTGTTAGGTGTGATGGGAGAGGTGCCGTGTGTGATGAGAGAGGTGTTTGGTGTGATGGGAAGGTGTCGTGTGTGATGGGAGAGGTGTCAGGTGTGATGGGAAGGTGCCGTGTGTGATGGGAAAGTGACGAGTGTGATGGGAAGGTGCTGTGTGTGATAGGAGAGATGTTAGGGGTGATGGGAAGGTGCCGTGTGTGATGGGAAGGTGCCGTGTGTGATGGGAAGGTGCCGTGTGTGATGGTAGAGGTGTTAGGTGTGAGGGGAAGGTGCAGTGTGTGATGGGGGAGGTGTTAGGTGTGAGGGGAAGGTGCAGTGGGTGATGGGAGAGATGTTAGGGGTGATGGGAAGGTGCTGTGTGTGATAGGAGAGATGTTAGGGGTGATGGGAAGGTGCCGTGTGTGATGGGAAGGTGCCGTGTGTGATGGGAAGGTGCCGTGTGTGATGGTAGAGGTGTTAGGTGTGAGGGGAAGGTGCAGTGTGTGATGGAAGAGGTGTTAGGTGTGATGGGAAGGTGCCCTGTGTGATGGGAGAGATGTTAGGTCTGATGGGAAGATGTCATGTGTGATGGGAGAGGTGTTAGGTGTGATGGGAAGGTGCTGTGTGTGATGGGAGAGGTGTTAGGTGTGATTTGATTTTGCCATGTGTGATGGGAAGGTGCTGTGCATGATGGGAGAGGTGTTAGGTGTGATGGGAAAGTGTCGTGTGTGATGGGAGAGGTGTTTGGTGTGATGGGAAGGTGCTGTGTGTGATAGGAGAGGTGTTAGGTGTGATGAGAAGGTGCTGTGTGTGATGGGAGAGGTGTTAGGGGTGATGGGAAGGTGCCATGTGTGATGGGATAGGTGTTAGGTGTGATGGGAGAGGTGCCGTGTGTGATGAGAGAGGTGTTTGGTGTGATGGGAAGGTGTCGTGTGTGATGGGAGAGGTGTCAGGTGTGATGGGAAGGTGCCGTGTGTGATGGGAAAGTGACGAGTGTGATGGGAAGGTGCTGTGTGTGATAGGAGAGATGTTAGGGGTGATGGGAAGGTGCTGTGTGTGATAGGAGAGATGTTAGGGGTGATGGGAAGGTGCCGTGTGTGATGGGAAGGTGCCGTGTGTGATGGGAAGGTGCCGTGTGTGATGGTAGAGGTGTTAGGTGTGAGGGGAAGGTGCAGTGTGTGATGGGGGAGGTGTTAGGTGTGAGGGGAAGGTGCAGTGGGTGATGGGAGAGATGTTAGGGGTGATGGGAAGGTGCTGTGTGTGATAGGAGAGATGTTAGGGGTGATGGGAAGGTGCCGTGTGTGATGGGAAGGTGCCGTGTGTGATGGGAAGGTGCCGTGTGTGATGGTAGAGGTGTTAGGTGTGAGGGGAAGGTGCAGTGTGTGATGGGGGAGGTGTTAGGTGTGATGGGAAGGTGCCGTGTGTGATGGGAAGGTGACGAGTGTGATGGGAAGGTGCTGTGTGTGATAGGAGAGATGTTAGGGGTGATGGGAAGGTGCTGTGTGTGATGGGAAGGTGCCGTGTGTGATGGGAAGGTGCCGTGTGTGATGGTAGAGGTGTTAGGTGTGAGGGGAAGGTGCAGTGGGTGATGGGGGAGGTGTTAGGTGTGATGGGAAGATGTCATGTGTGATGAGAGAGGTGTTAGGTGTGATGGGAAGGTGTCGTGTTTGATGGGAGAGGTGTTAGGTGTGATGGGAAGGTGCCGTGTGTGATGGGAGAGATGTTAGGTGTGATAGGAAGGTGCCCTGTGTGATGGGAGAGGTGTTAGGTGTGATGGGAAGGTGCCGTGTGTGATGGGAGAGATGTTAGGTCTGATGGGAAGATGTCATGTGTGATGAGAGAGGTGTTAGGTGTGATGGGAAGGTGTCGTGTTTGATGGGAGAGGTGTTAGGTGTGATGGGAAGGTGCCGTGTGTGATAGGAAGGTGTCGTGTGTGATGGGAGAGGTGTTTGGTGTGATGGGAGAGGTGTCGTGTGTGATGGGAGAGGTGTTAAGTGTGATGGGATGGTGCCGTGTATGATGGGAGAGGTGTTTAGTGTGATGGGAAGGTGCCGTGTGTGATGGGAGAGGTGTTAGGTGTGATGGGAAGGTGACGTGTGTGATGGGAGAGGTGTTTGGTGTGATGGGAAGGTGCCGTGTGTGATGGGAGAGGTGTTAGGTGTGATGGGAAGGTGCGGTGTGTGATGGGAAGGTGACGTGTGTGATGGGAGAGGTATTAGGTGTGATGGGAAGGTGCCGTGTGTGATGAGAGAGGTGTTTGGTGTGATGGGAAGGTGCGGTGTGTGATGGGAAGGTGCCGTGTGTGATGGGAGAGGTGTTAAGTGTGATGGGAAGGTGCGGTGTGTGATGGGAAGGTGCCGTGTGTGATGGGAGAGGTATTAGGTGTGATGGGAAGATGCCGATTGTGATGGGAGAGGTGTTATGTTTGAGGGGAAGGTACCGTGTGTGATGGGAAGGTGCCATGTGTGATGGGAGAGGTGTTAGGTGTGATGGGAAGGTGCTGTGTGTGATGGGAGAGATGTTAGGTCTGATGGGAAGGTGTCGTGTTTGATGGGAGAGGTGTTAGGTGTGATGGGAAGGTGCCGTGTGTGATAGGAAGGTGTCGTGTGTGATGGGAGAGGTGTTAGGTGTGATGGGAAGGAGCCGTGTGTGATGGGAAGGTGCCGTGTGTGATGGGAAGGTGCCGTGTGTGATGTGAAGGTGCTGTGTGTGATGGGAGAGGTGTTTGGTGTGATGGGAAGGTGCCGTGTGTGATGGGAGAGGTGTTAGATGTGATGGGAATGTGCCGTGTGTGATGGGAGAGATGTTAAGTGTGATGGGAAGGTGCCGTGTGTGATGGGAGAAGTGTTAGGTGTGATGGGAAGTTGCCGTGTGTGATGGGAGAAGTGTTAGCTGTGATGGGAAGGTGCCGTGTGTGATGGGAGAGGTGTTACGTGTGATGGGAAGGTGCCGTGTGTGATAGTAGAGGTGTTCGGTGTGATGGGAAGTTGCCGTGTGTGATGGGAGAGGTGTTAGGTGTGATGGGAAGGTGCCGTGTGTGATGGGAAGGTGCCGTGTGTGATGGGAGAGGTGTTAAGTGTGATGGGAAGGTGCCGTGCATGATGGGAGAGGTGTTTGGTGTGATGGGAAGGTGCTGCGTGTGATGGGAGAGGTGTTTGGTGTGATGGGAAGGTGCCGTGTGTGATGGGAGAGGTGTTAAGTGTGATGGGAAGGTGCCGTGTATGATGGGAGAGGTGTTTAGTGTGATGGGAAGGTGCCGTGTGTGATGGGAGAGGTGTTAGGTGTGATGGGAAGGTGACGTGTGTGATGGGAGAGGTGTTTGGTGTGATGGGAAGGTGCCGTGTGTGATGGGAGAGGTGTTTGGTGTGATGGGAAGGTGCCGTGTGTGATGGGAGAGCTGTTAGGTGTGATGGGAAGGTGCGGTGTGTGATGGGAAGGTGCGGTGTGTGATGGGAGAGGTATTAGGTGTGATAGGAAGGTGCCGTGTGTGATGAGAGAGGTGTTTGGTGTGATGGGAAGATGCCGATTGTGATGGGAGAGGTGTTAGGTTCGATGGGAAGGTGCCATGTGTGGTGGGAAGGTGCGGTGTGTGATGGGAAGGTGCCGTGTGTGATGGGAGAGGTGTTAGGTGTGATGGGAAGGTGACGTGTGTGATGGGAGAGGTGTTTGGTGTGATGGGAAGGTGCCGTGTGTGATGGGAGAGGTGTTTGGTGTGATGGGAAGGTGCCGTGTGTGATGGGAGAGGTGTTAGGTGTGATGGGACGGTGCCGTGTGTGATTGGAGAGGTGTTAGGTGTGATGGGAATGTGCCGTGTGTGATTGGAGAGGTGTTAGGTGTGATGGGAAGGTGCCGTTTGTGATGGGAGAGGTGTTAAGTGTGATGGGAAGGTGCCGTGTGTGATTGGAGAGGTGTTAGGTGTGATGGGAAGGTGCCGTGTGTGATGGGAAGGTGCCGTGTGTGATGGGAATGTGCTGTGTGTGATGGGAGAGGTGTTAAGTGTGATGGGAAGGTGCCGTGTGTGATGGGAGAGGTGTTAGGTGTGATGGGAAGGTGCCGTGTGTGATGGGAGAGGTGTTAAGTGTGATGGGAAGGTGCCGTGTGTGATTGGAGAGGTGTTAGGTGTGATGGGAAGGTGCCGTGTGTGATGGGAAGGTGCCGTGTGTGATGGGAATGTGCTGTGTGTGATGGGAGAGGTGTTAGGTGAGATGGGAAGGTGCCGTGTGTGATGGGAGAGGTGTTAGGTGTGATGGGAAGGTGCCGTGTGTGATGGGAAGGTGCTGAGTGTGATGGGAGAGGTGTTAGGTGTGATGGGAATGTGCCGTGTGTGATGGGAGAGGTGTTAGGTGTGATGGGAAGGTGCCATGTGTGATGGGAAGGTGCTGTGTGTGATGGGAGAGGTGTTAGGTGTGATGGGAAGGTGCCGTGTGTGATGGTCGAGGTATTAGGTGTGATGGGAAGGTGCCGTGTGTGATGGGAAGGTGCTGTGTGTGATGGGTGAGGTGTTAGGTGAGATGGGAAGGTGCCGTGTGTGATGGGAGAGGTGTTAGGTGTGATGGGAAGGTGCCGTGTGTGATGGGAAGGTGCTGTGTGTGATGGGAGAGGTGTTAGGTGTGATGGGAATGTGCCGTGTGTGATGGGAGAGGTGTTTGGTGTGATGGGAAGGTGACGTGTGTGAAGGGAGAGGTGTTTGGTGTGATGGGAAGATGCCGTGTGTGATGGGAGAGGTGTTTGGTGTGATGGGAAGGTGCCGTGGGTGATGGGAGAGGTGTTAGGTGTGATGGGAAGGTGCCGTGTGTGATGGGAGAGGTGTTAGGTGTGATGGGAAGGAGCCGTGTGGGATGGGAAGGTGCCGTGTGTGATGGGAGAGGTGTTAGGTGTGATGGGAAGGTGCCGTGTGTGATGGGAGAGGTGTTAGGTGTGATGGGAAGGTGCCGTTTGTGATGGGGAGGTGTTTGGTGTGATGGGAAGGTGCCGTGTGTGTTGGCAGAGGTGTTAGGTGTGATGGGAAGGTGCCGTGTGTGATGGGAGAGGTGTTAGGTGTGATGGGAAGGTGCCGTGTGTGATGGCAGAGGTGTTAGGTGTGATGGGAAGGTGCCGTGTGTGATGGGAGAGGTGTTAGGTGTGATGGGAAGGTGCCGTGTGTGATGGCAGAGGTGTTAGGTGTGATGGGAAGGTGCCGTGTGTGATGGGAAGGTGCCGTGTGTGATTGGAGAGGTGTTAGGAGTGATGGGAAGGTGCCGTGTGTGATGGGAGAGGTGTTAGGAGTGATGGGAAGGTGCCGTGTGTGATGGGAAGGTGCCGTGTGTGATGGAAGAAGTGTTAGGTGTGATGGGAAGGTGCCGTTTGTGATGGGAGAAGTGTTAGGTGTGATGGGAAGTTGCCGTGTGTGATGGGAGAAGTGTTAGCTGTGATGGGAAGGTGCCGTGTGTGATGGGAGAGGTGTTAGGTGTGATGGGAATGTGCCGTGTGTGATGGGAGAAGTGTTAGGTGTGATGGGAAGTTGCCGTGTGTGATGGGAGAAGTGTTAGCTGTGATGGGAAGGTGCCGTGTGTGATGGGAGAGGTGTTAGGTGTGATGGGAAGGTGCCGTGTGTGATTGGAGAGGTGTTAGGTGTGATGGGAATGTGCCGTGTGTGATGGGAGAAGTGTTAGGTGTGATGGGAAGTTGCCGTGTGTGATGGGAGAAGTGTTAGCTGTGATGGGAAGGTGCCGTGTGTGATGGGAGAGGTGTTAGGTGTGATGGGAAGGTGCCGTGTGTGATTGGAGAGGTGTTAGGTGTGATGGGAATGTGCCGTGTGTGATGGGAGAAGTGTTAGGTGTGATGGGAAGTTGCCGTGTGTGATGGGAGAAGTGTTAGCCGTGATGGGAAGGTGCCGTGTGTGATGGGAGAGGTGTTACGTGTGATGGGAAGGTGCCGTGTGTGATGGGAGAGGTGTTAGGTGTGATGGGAAGGTGCCGTGTGTGATGGGAAGGTGCCGTGTGTGATGGGAGAGGTGTTAAGTGTGATGGGAAGGTGCCGTGCATGATGGGAGAGGTGTTTGGTGTGATGGGAAGGTGCTGCGTGTGATGGGAGAGGTGTTTGGTGTGATGGGAAGGTGCCGTGTGTGATGGGAAGGTGCCGTGTGTGATGGGAGAGGTGTTAGGTGTGATGGGAAGGTGCCGTGTGTGATGGGAAGGTGCCGTGTGTGATGGGAGAGGTGTTAAGTGTGATGGGTAGGTGCCGTGTATGATGGGAGAGGTGCCTGGTGTATTGGCAAGGTGCTGTGTGTGATGGGAGAGGTGTTAGGTGTGATGGGAAGGTGCCGTGTGTGAAGGGAGAGGTGTTTGGTGTGATGGGAAGGTGACGTGTGTGAAGGGAGAGGTGTTTGGTGTGATGGGAAGATGCCGTGTGTGATGGGAGAGGTGTTTGGTGTGATGGGAAGGTGACGTGTGTGAAGGGAGAGGTGTTTGGTGTGATGGGAAGGTGCCGTGTGTGATGGGAGAGGTGTTTGGTGTGATGGGAAGGTGACGTGTGTGAAGGGAGAGGTGTTTGGTGTGATGGGAAGGTGCCGTGTGTGATGGGAGAGGTGTTAGGTGTGATGGGAAGGTGACGTGTGTGAAGGGAGAGATGTTTGGTGTGATGGGAAGGTGCCGTGTGTAATGGGAGAGGTGTTAGGTGTGATGGGAAGGTGCCGTGTGTGATGGGAAGGTGCGGTGTGTGATGGGAAGGTGCCGTGTGCGATGGGAGAGGTGTTAGGTGTGATGGGAAGGTGCCGTGTGTGATGGGAAGGTGCCGTGTGTGATGGGAGAGGTTTTAGGTGTGATGGGAAGGTGCCGTGTGTGATGGGAAAGTGCCATGTGTGATGGGCAGGTGCCGTGTGTGATGGGAGAGGTGTTAGATGTGATGGGAAGGTGCCGTGTGTGATGGCAGAGGTGTTAGGTGTGATGGGAAGGTGCCGTGTGTGATGGGAGAGGTGTTAGGTGTGATGGGAAGGTGCCGTGTGTGATGGGAAGGTGCCGTGTGTGATTGGAGAGGTGTTAGGTGTGATGGGAAGATGCCGTGGGTTGATGGGAGAGGTGTTAGGTGTGATGGGATGGTGCCGTGTGTGATGGGGAGGCGTTAGGTGTGATGGGAAGGTGCCGTGTGTGATGGGAAGGTGCCGTGTGTGATGGGAGCGGTGTTATGTGTGATGGGAAGGTGCTGTGTGTGATTGGAGAGGTGTTAGATGTGATGGGAAGGTGCCGTTTGTGATGGGGAGGTTTTTGGTGTGATGGGAAGGTGCCGTGTGTGATGGGAGAGGTGTTAGGTGTGATGGGAAGATGCCGTGTGTGATGGGAGAGGTGTTAGGTGTGATGGGAAGGTGCCGTGTGTGATGGGAAGGTGCCATGTGTGATGGGAGAGGTGTTATGTTTGATGGGAAGGTACCGTGTGTGATGAGAGAGGTGTTAGGTGTGATGGGAAGGTGCCGTGTGTGATGGGAGAGGTGTTTGGTGTGATGGGAAGGTGCCGTGTGTGATGGGAGAGGTGTTAGGTGTGATGGGAAGGTGCCGTGTGTGATGGGAAGGTGCCGTGTGTGATGGGAGAGGTGTTAGGTGTGATGGGAAGGTACCGTGTGTGATGGGAGAGGTGTTAGGTGTGATGGGAAGGTGCCGTGTGTGATGGGAGAGGTGTTAGGTGTGATGGGAAGGTGCCGTGTGTGATGGGAGAGGTGTTAGGTGTGATGGGAAGGTGCCATGTGCTATGGGAGAGGTGTTAGGTGTGATGGGAAGGTGCCGTGTGTGATGGAAGAGTTGTTAGGTGTGATGGGAAGGTGCCGTGTGTGACGGGAGAGGTGTTAGGTGTGATGGGAAGGTGCCATGTGTGATGGGAGAGGTATTAGGTGTGATGGAAGAGTGGACTAGGTTGTCCCAGAGGGAACGATCTCTGCGGAATGCAGACAGAGGGAGGGAAGGGAAGATGTGTTTAGTGGTGGCGTCGTGTTGGAGTTGGTGAAAATGGCAGAGGATTACTCTTTGCAAGTGAAGGCTGGTGGGGTGAAAGGTGAGAACAAGAGGGATCCTATCCTTGTTCTGGGAGGGGAGGGAGGGGGTGAAGGTCGTGGCGCGAGAGATCGACTGCACACTGTCGAGAGCCCT
This sequence comes from Chiloscyllium plagiosum, assembly GCF_037043375.1. Lineage (NCBI taxonomy): Eukaryota > Metazoa > Chordata > Chondrichthyes > Orectolobiformes > Hemiscylliidae > Chiloscyllium > Chiloscyllium plagiosum. Next base: position 15,391,049 of record NW_028270168.1, read on the forward strand.
GTCAACAACTGTAGGTGGGAAGCCACGGTTGGAGAAGAAGGAGCACATGTTAGGAGCACCACTTTGGAAAGTGGCCTCATCGGAACAAATGCGGCAGAGGCGATGGAGCTGAGAGAACGGGATAGAGTCCTTACAGGACGTAGGGTGAGAAGAGCTGTCATCCAGATAGCTGTGGGAGTCAGTGGGCTTGTAATGGATATTAGTGGATAGACTATTACCGGAAATGGAGACAGAAAGGTCAAGGAAAGGAAGGCAAATGTCGGAGATGGACCAGATGAAGGTGAGGGAGGGATGGAAACGGGAAGCGAATTTTTCCAGGTCAGGACGAGAGCACGAAGCTGCACCGAAATAGTCATCAATGTACCGATAAAGCAGTTGTGGGAGGGGACCCAGGTAGGCCTGAAACAAGAAATGTTCCACATACCCCATGAAAAGGCAGGCATAGCTAGGACCCATGCCGGTAATAAGGGCAATAAATGCTGGCCCAGCCAACAATGCCCACATCCCACAAATGAATGAGAAAAAAAGACTCCCAGCAGATTCTGTCTGGGGTGGGGTGGGGGGAGGGGGGTTTACAGGGCAGGAGTCACAAGCTTGAGGCACACAGTGGTGTTGGGTGAAGTGGTCGGGGTTATCTCTTGGCAGCAGACCCCAGACAAGCAACGGTTGGATGAGCAGAATCACAAAGATCACACTTTGTTGGTTCATAATGCAGAAGGAACTGATTTGATCATATAAAAATATTTCAAGATAAAAATCATGTGACCATGTCTCAAATTCCTTGAGAACAAGTGACGTTCATGAACTATGAATCTGTAACAGTCTTGTTTCCTTATCTGTCACTTTTCTCAGAAAAGACAGCCTGATTGAAAATACCTTTCTGTTTAGTCACCAGCTTTTGAACAATGTGACTATCTCTGACTGGTGACAGAGAGAAACACTGAGCATCAATATCTGTAGAATTTCACCAACAGCTGTCAAAACATTCAATTACCATCCACTGCCTAGTTTCAGGAGTTAGTTGTAGGACTAGCAATCATCAATAGCAGATGCTTTTGATTCATTCACAGCATGTAGGTGTCACTGGCAAGGCAATGATTTATTGCCCAAACCTAATTGCCCCTGAGAGTGCAGAGGACTATCACAGCTGGGTTATTAAGGATATTCAAGATGGACATAGAGAGATTTCATTCCAGTAAGGATAAGACAGGAAAGTGTAATTGAGGATTAACACTTGATATCCACTTCTGATCCTACCTTTTAAGGACCCATGGAACGTGATGGTGAGCTACGATTCTGAATCATTCCTGCTCATACGGTGCATCCAACAGTGCTGTCCAATAGAAAGCTTGAAAAGTTCGAGCCAGAAACAAAAAGGAACAGAGATTTACATTTAACTCTCGACTGATGTGTGACTTTAAGAGGAACTGGTAGGTGGTGTTCCTTTGCACTTGCTGCCCTTGTCCCACTGGGAGTTCAAGCCTTAGAAAAGTTACAACACAGAAAGAGGCACCTAGGCTCATTGTTTCTGTTCCAGAACAAAAAGAGACAACCCACCACCTTCTAGGGCCTGGTCTGTAGCTTGCAGTTACAGTACTTCAGGTATCGATCCAGGTACCTTTTGGGAAAATTAAGGGCTGCTACCTCCAGCTTCTAACTAATCAGTAAGTTTCAGACATCCACCATCGTCTGCGAAAACCAGAGCTCAGAGGTTTATAATTATCGAATTAAAATTGGGAGTCTCTTGCTATAGGGTACAACTAGAGTCCAAAGCCTTAGAGATTAAGGATCAGGGTTTCTGATCTCCAGAAAGTCAAAAACCAGACATAGACACCAAGATCCACATCAGGACACTCGAAGGTGCTGACACATTGACTGGGAAGTGACGGCCAGGCAAGTTTAAGCTTCCAGTGGACAATTACTTGGTGTCTGGAACTCTCCAAAAACGTCTTCAAATCTGAGTTAGAATTAGATAATTTGGAAGATTCTGACTCACTCACCAGGAAGAGTTGAATGGATTAAAGCCTGGTCTAATTCATGGATGACTGAACTGAACCATCCCTTTTCTGATCAACTAACAAACTCCTACCCCAACCCTCCAAAGCTTCCTCTGACCCATTACTACTCCACCGACCTAACCTGGCCTGATCCAACTTCACTACCCAACCATGTTACCCAACTATCCATACCACCCCCATCAACACCATTCCCAATCAACCCCATCCCCAACAACACTACTACCCCATCAAATCTACCCCTCCATCATCACCACCCTCTATCAAACATAACTTCCATTAACCCTTCTCTCCATCAACCTTACCCTTCATCAATCCTAGTCCCCATCAACCCTTTCCTTTGTCAAACCTACCACCTCATCAAACTATCCCGCGCCCCTCTTATCCCGTTTACCCATTTAGCACCCTACTCCTTTACTCAAGCCATCTACTTATTCGCATTCGTACACTCTCACCAACACATTGAGAAATTCTGGGACATCTAAGCTTGCCAGAATACAATAGCCTGTTGACATTCTGCACAGATTCTCTGTGCTGCTTCTGCTCAGAATTCCTGCACTGATCAGATCTGAACGATCCTCTATTGACGATCATTCAGAGAACTTAGAGAAATGTTGGGTTCCTGATCGCCATGGGAAGATCTGCACCGTCTTATTTTATACTTTCATTGTTCTTTCACAAAGGAATAACCAAAATAGATTGCTCAGTTCAGTATTAAACCTGTTCGTAAAAATGTACACACTTCCCATTTGAGTATTGTTCACCTTCAGTTCTCATATGCAGGTCTAAACAATACAACCTGTCCCAAATGAGTGGAGCTGTGAGATTAAAAGAGCTACATTATACATCAGAATGAAAACAAACAGTAGCAGGTGCAAATATTTTACTTAGCAAACAGTCAGTGGGAAAGTAATTTCTAACCGAAAATGTGAAAGAAACTCAAGGTGAAAATTAAGTTCAGTTGAACACTGGGATAACTAGGAATCAAGATAAAAGCAAATCAAAGGAAGGGTGGAGTTGATATAGTAGTTGTGACACAAGTAGAGTCAGACAGTTACACAGTTTTATAGCACGGAAATAGACCCTTCACTCCACCTGTCCATGCCGACCAGATATCCTAACCTAATCTAGTCCCATTTGCCAGCACCTGGCCCATATCCCTCTAAACCCTTCCTATCCATGTACCCATTTAGGTGCCTTTTAAATGTTGTAATTGTACCAGCCTCCACCACTTCCTCTGGCAGCTCATTCCATACACGCACCACCTTCTGCGTGAATGGAGCGACTCCTTAAGTCCCATTTATATCTTTCCCCTCTCACTCTAAACTTAGGCCTTCTCGTTCTGGACTCCCCAAGCCAGGGAAAAGACCTTGTCTATCCATGCCCCTCATGATCTTATAAACATCTATAAGGTCACACTCCAACCTCCGATGCTCCAGGGAAAAGAATGTACTTTATTAGGAGAAAGCTGAGGTGTAACCATCTCCACCCTGGCACACCACTGGTGCTGGGGTATAGTCTACAAGATGCATTGCAGCAATAATGCAGTCCTTCCACATTTGGCCACCTAAAAGAATAAAGGCAGCAGGCGCATGGTAAGACCATCCTCCTCAAGTTCCCCTCTGAGTTACACATCATCCTAACATGGGACTGGATAAGCTGTTCATTGTGACAAATGCTGCAAATGTCTACATAAACCATCATGGGAATACCTTCACTACACGGCCTGCAAACTTTCAAGCTTCTCCAGGGATGAGCAGTGAATGCTGGCATCTCCAGTATAGTCCAAAAATGCATGTTTAAAAAAAAATCCACAAAGACGTTTGTAGATTTGCTATGAAATGTTTTCAGATTGGGCAGAGCCTGCACGGTGCATTGCAATTGAATGGCTGGCAAAGAGCAGATGAAAGGACTGAGTAATGTTATGAATGACAGGGAAATGAAGGGAAAATGCTAAAGATTTCAGATTTGAATATCAGTTTATACTTTTGTTTCCTATTTTGCTATCACTTGTGACAGAAACGTCATGTAAATCATTTCACAATAAAACTAGTGTAAAAAGAACTTGCAACCCTAAGATACATTACCTGCTCTAGATCAAAACCAGTTGCTCCAGCACAAACACGGTACAGTCTGGAAGATTTAAATCTAATTGTCCGCAGTGCCTTTATGATTGTAGCTGGTGTCAGGAAGATGATCGCTTGTGTTGTATGTCTGGATTGTCATTCCACTGAGTTAATGTCCATGTCATAATAGTCCTTCAGCTAATAGAGGAGCTGTAAGCAAAATAATCAAAATCTGTCGGCAAGCAGCTACTGATCTCTTTGAGCAGACAACTATAAATAAACCCTGTACTTCTCAATTCCCTTTCAGTGTTATACTCAACAGTGTTCACAAGTGCTCCTTTTTGCATTCTCTCCATCTTCAAGGATATAACTTCTGCAGCACGTTCTTTACTCAAAGTAATTATGTTTGTGTTCTTTGAGGAATCACAGACTAAAGATTATTGTTCCTGATGTTGTGCACTTTGCGATAAAATTCTCATGTCTTGTTAGTTTAGTGCTCCATTTAAATGTCCAACAGAGCTATTGTTAGCAAATATGTTGAAGGTCCTTGTACAAACCTAACAGTTGTTTCCTAGCTTTAACTGTTGCAGTTTTTAGGTCAACTGTAATTAGGTCTCTCCAAGCTATCAACTATTACTGACAGTTGATTTTGTTTTTGCTTGTTCATGTTCAATGTATCATTGCTGAAAATTGCAAGGTTTTTTTATGGACTACCTCTTGAGAGTGGCTTCTGATTTTGTATTTCCTTCCTTCAGAACCCCTTTCATAAGTTGCTTGGAATTCAGCTGATCTTCTCAGCCAATAAAGAGGATATTAAAATAATTAGAAAAGAAAATTGACACAAGCTGACTTTGTTTACCAAATTGGTCACGGGAGCTTAGCAGATACATCAAGTGAACATTGCATATTTGTTTGAATTTTTTTTAACAAATAAGTCTTGATTGTATTAAACACTTGCAAAAACCCCAGATAGTTGTAAAGTTTAATTGTTCTGAGTTGATATGCGATGGCCTTTGCTGTTTGACGGTGAGACAGTTGATTGGAAATGTGCCATTTGTTTGCTGTGAGAGTCTGACAGGCTCCCAGGTCCCTGAGGGGATGAGCTGTGTGAAAGATAAAATTGCAACACAGAGCCTCAATGCTAAATGAATACACTGGGCAGTGTAGTGAGTCTTGCATTGCTAATAGCAAGGGAATCAGGGATAGATGAGCACCAGCAATCCAACTGGAATATGTTTAAAGCTCTGCTAACAACAAATGATCTACCACGCTCTCAGCAGGGAGCATGTAATCAGCACACCACCCCATAACCCTTTCATGTCTCGTACAGATGCACTGAACACTCGGAACAAGCAAGTTATATGCACCACGCTGAAAATCCTGCAGCATCTTGTTGTGTCAGGAGATATGGTGGGCGAGGCTCTGGTCCCTTACTACCGACAGATATTACCTATCCTGAATATATTTAAGAACATGAATGGTAAGTTGCAGGCACAGTGGGAGCTCCCTGCTGAATTGTACATAATTGTGAGTTATTGATGACGTGGAGGTGCCAATGTTGGACTGGGGTGTACAAAGTTAAAAATCACACGAACACCAGGTCATAGTCCAACAGGTTTATTTGGAAGCACTAGCTTTCGGAGCACTGCTCCTTCATCAGGTGAACAACCACCTGATGAAGGAGCAGCGCTCTGAAAGCTAGTGCTTCCAAATAAACCTGTTGAACCGTGAGCTATTGAGTATTTGCCAGATCTGGAGCACACAGAGATACTTTCCTCACTTGGATTATCAAAACCAAACAAATAGTTTCTGTGAGTTATGGGATGAATGTTATGGGAGTGAAATATCCAGCCCAGTTCAATGTTACATGGCATATAGTCCTCAATACAACAAATCTGTGGCTGGAGCAATGTCTTGCTCCTTATTGTAAATGCATTACAGTCAGTTGCTTCATTGTCAGTACTACCACACATAAATTAATATACTGTATTTCTAGAATTATGCAGCGCTTGCTATACAGCATAGCAACATGTAGCATTGGAAAGAGGCCATCTGGACTATTGTGCCTGGTCTGGTTCTCAATTGTTCTCACCGGCCTACCCTTTCCCCATATCTTCGTATTGTTACTGCTTTTGATGAATAAGAATGAAAGAAAGCATGGGAATAGCATGGAATCTTTTAACCCCTGTCCCATGGATAGTCTGAAGTGTACCCGCCCCCCTCAGTCTCCTGAGAAAACGTTTATCTGAGCTTCCCCAATTCACAGGAAAGCAAAAGAAAACATGATCTAACCCCTCCATGATATATGCTGTGATGGTTGCTTTATTTCTGAATGTACACATGTGCCCAACAGCTTATGACCTTTACACACCTGACAGTTTCTGATTACCCCTGTCATTTATTCATATAACTCTAATCCTTATTTCAAAATCAATTTACATTGGGTTATTCCTGGAGGTTGTTCTTGTCATTCATTTATTAGTTGGGATTCTGACATTTTATTGTCCTTTGGAGTGATATTTGCTTCTAATCTCAAGTATGAATTTAGACTTGAATAAATTTGCTATCCATTGTGATGATGGTTATAAATTGTGCATTTTACAATAGCCACATGATTCTTTATGCACACCATCGGTGAGGTTCTGAATCAGCCATTAGGATTTATGTTGTCCCAGACAGAAGACAACCCTGCGCTCTTGTTTAAACTCAGTTGCAGAATGTATACATCACAGATAACAGCAATCCTATTGCCCATCTCAAAATGCTCTCGAGTAGGTTGTAGTGAGTGACCTTTTGAGCACAGCTACTAGACCATTTCAGGGGTGAAGGTTGCTTCATGGTAATGTCATTGGATAAATAATCCAGAAGCTCAGGCTAATGCCCTGTGGACAGGTGTTCATACCTCACCACAGCAGCTCGTAGTGTTTAAATTCAATTAATAACATCTGTAATTGAAAACTACTCTCAGTGATGGTGACCATGAAATTATCATCGATTGTAATAAGTACCCATCTGGTTCAGTCATGTCCCTTAGGGAAGGGAATCCACTGCCATTATGATCTGACATGCTTATAACATTAGTCCCACACAATGTGCTTGACTCTTAACTGCTCTCTGATAACAGCCTCGCAAGTCACTCAATTCAAGGGCAGATAGAAATAGACAATTGCTGGGCTTACCAGTGACACTCAGACTAACTAAACCTGAAGTCATACATAGGGCAAGGGCAGTAGATTTCCTTCTCTAAAGGACATCAGGAAACTAGCTGCATGTTTATAACATTACAGTAGTTTCAATTCTCACCATTACTGAACTTCTTAAGTCCAGGATTATTCAATTAACTGAATTTAAATTCTCTAACTACCATGGTGGAATTAGGTTCTTGGTAAAGTCTTCTGGCTTGCTAGCCCAATAACATAACCATGATATTATTAAGACACCGCAGCACTATACACTCTTCGCTGCTTAACACTTGAGACAGGAAATTCTTCTTCTACTGTTTGCAGCAAATACTGTCCACTACAGTTCCTTTAACCAACTAGCTGAGATATGAGGTAGGGATTGAACCCACATGTTTTTGCTTCAAGATGTGCTATAAGAACCCCACGTGATACAGTATATTTAGTTGAGAAAAATATTTTATAAGTTGGAGCCTAGATCTCAAGAGTATACTCCTGCTGCTGGAGATCATAGCCACAGCCATCATTTCAAAGTTAATGAAGTTACTTTAAGTTTGAATGCGAACAATTGAGGTTTAATTTTGATTAGCCAGGACTGACATTGCAAAACACACTTCAAGTGGATTACAAAAGTTCGGAATTAACAGCATTGTGAATTTCAAATAGTCTTAGGTCCATTAATACCTCCCAACAATGGGAGTGTTGCTTTATTTCAGTCTTGCCATTCTACACGGAACCCCACAATCAAAGCCAACCTCTGAGTTCACCATTTCCTGAACTTCTGAGCGCTGTCTCCGTTTTGATATGTCTCACTGACTTTGATAGCCACAGGGTGCACTGCATACCCATCACCTGCTTTTATGGAAACAATGGATGATGAAGTGGAAGGTTTGTGTCGAATGTGTGTGTGTGAAATGCAGCAACATCAAAATCGTCTTCTACATGTGCAGTTGTTTATCTTGATCCTGTTTAAATCTCCTTAAGGAAAGGGACTGCAGTGAATTCAAGGCTGACAGCTACATCAGTAGAAACAAAAGTAATCTAACACCAGGTTGTCACCTGATGTGGTTGAGCGATGACAGTAAATTATTTCCATTCTTTACATCAAGGTCCCATTCTGCTCTCTCAGGTGAATACAACTGATCCCAAGCAATTATTTTTAACGAAGGCAGGGAGGTTCTCCCCAGTGTTTGGTCAATTTTTTTTTAGATTAGATTCCCTACAGTGTGGAAACAGGCCCTTCGGCCCAACCAGTCCACACCGCCCCTCCAAAGAGTAATCCACCCAGACCCATTTGTCTCCAGTCATCTCAAAGTCAAATTGTCTGGTTATTAACACATTATTGCTTGTGAGAGTTTGCTGTGTCCATATTATTCACTACATATCCAACATTACAATAATGACTACCCTTCAAAACTACTTCATCAGGCTGTAATGCACTTGGGAGCACCCTGAGATCATGAGAGGCACTACACACAAACGCAAGTATTCAGATTTATTATTAAATTTATGTCCCAATAATGATCAAATCTGCCCTTTTGAAGAAATGGTGCCTTTGGTATAAAAGATGTGTTTGATGGAGTCATTTTCAATTTAAAAATTGTTGTGTGAGTTTGAATGAATTTTATAGCCATTTCAAGGATTGCTATCAGAAAATCAGTTTAGACCTATGTACAATACATGTACATTATATAGGTCTAATGGTGACTCAGTGGTTAGCACTGCTGCCTCACAGCACCAGGGACCTGGATTCAGTTCCACCCTCAGGTGACTGTCTGTGTGGAGTTTGCATGTTCTGATTGTTGACATGTACAATTCCCCCACCTTCCCTCACCACCCCCACCCCTCGCTGTGTCCCAGGTCCTGGGCTGGAGGGGGTGGGGGTGGTTACAATAGACTGTGTAGCAGAAACACTATCATCGAACAGCATTGCTGGATCTCATAGCATAGTGCATAATGGTTGAAAGTAGCTGGGAATTATGTTAGAATTACTAAATATGAAGAGAGGAAATTCGGGATCATAACAGTGCACCTGGACCATTTTTATTGAAAATGAATCTATCAAACACAAGTTTATTACAAAAGATAACATTTCTTTGAAAGGGTTGCAAAGGAATATTCAACCATTGCTAGGACATGCCAAATATATCTGAATCCGATTTTTAAGAAAATGAGGTAAAAAAATCTCAAAGACACCAGGTTATATACCAAGAGGTTTATTTGAAAACACTAGCTTTTGGAGCGTCACTCCTTCATTAGGTGGTAGTGCTCTGAAAGCTAGTGTTTTCAAAGAAACCCCTTTGGACTATAACCTGGTGTTTGTGTGATTTTTGACCTTGTCCAACCCAGTCCAACACTGAAACCTCCACATCAAGGTGAAAAAATTTAAGCAGCATCCGTTTTTATTTCTTTTATTTCCAGCTCTTTCTCTCTATCACTCTCTTTCTCTGCCTCTGGCAAAATACATCTCTAGCTCTGTTCTGTTCCCTGTTTTGTTTCTTACAAGAAGTCCAAAAGGGGTCAGTTGTGATGAGACACTCTGAATACAACTTAAAAGAATAACTGAGTTGGGAGTATTTTTCACCAGGTCAATGCATTGGCAGTGGGGTAACGTCAAAACCACTGTGAACAAAACACTCTTCAACTGCTCACCCCAAGAGGTTAACACCACAAAAACAAATGATGCAGTCAAACTTGCTTTGCTTGTAAGAACGTGATCTGTATTTTTATGGTTGGCAATGTAGCATCATTCCCCATTCTGGCTTGTTTTATGGGTAATGATGGATCATGTGATCTCTCTCAGAGATCAGTAAATGGGGAGAGCAAACATGATTGTAAAACTGAAATAACTGCACAAAGGCTGTTATCCCATCACCAAGTCACCCTTTATTTCCATGTGCACAGTACACTGGCTCTGAACAGCCAGCTCAGAGTCAGTCCCTGAATGGAGAAGATTCTGAATCCCCTATTTAAATATTTTTTAAAATTCTATTCCCCCATACTACCACTCTACAGTAGTGGTGCTTATACTCCCCCCACAACTCCTGTGTTGTATATATGTACAGTGACTCAGTAAAGACACCATGTACAAAAGACTTTATTCAGTATTTCCACCGCCAGGAATACACTCTTGTGACCAGTGAAATAGTAGCAAGCAAAGCCCGATAAGGTAAATGCTCAATCCCCTGTTTATATTTTTTCTTCTTTCTTTTTTGAGTTGGAGGGGAAATAAGACATTCCACTCCTTGCGATGTCCTCCTCTTCCTGAACAGCTCGAGGGAGTTGGTATCCCCAGTTTATACTTTTTCTTTTCTTTACCCCCACACCAGCGCCTAACTGTAGTAGTGCTTATATTTTCCCTAGTACCCATGTTGTGTGTATGCAGGTGTGGGACACAATGAAAGACAAATCCCTTGTTTATTTTTTTTTCTTTTTTCTTTGTATAAAACACTGAGGTGTCCCAAGTCAAAGCCTATGGATCACCTTGTGAAATTACTCCACAGAGGCTGGTATCCCATCACCAAATCACCCTTTGTAGACAGTCAATAACACTGACCCAGCTCCCTCAGAACCAGTTCTCAGAGTGAACAGGGTCTTTAACACTCCTGTTTATTTTCTTTTTTTTCTTTTGCTTTGTTTTCCCCACACTACTGCCTAACTGCAGTAGTGCTTATTTTTCCCCAGCACCCATGTTGTGTGTGTGCAGGTGTGGGACATAGTGAGAGACACAAGGTGCACGAATCTTTATTCGGTTTCCACCATCAGGAAAATCCCTTGTTTTTTTTTTTCTTTTTTTATATATATTAACCCCCACACTACTGCCGAACTGCGGTAGTGCTTATTTTTCCCCAGCACCCATGTTGTGTGTGTGCAGGTGTGGGACACAGTGAGAGACACAAGGTGCACGAATCTTTATTCGGTTTCCACCATCAGGAAAATCCCTTGTTTTTTTTTTTCTTTTTTTATATATATTAACCCCCACACTACTGCCGAACTGCGGTAGTGCTTATTTTTCCCCAGCACCCATGTTGTGTGTGTGCAGGTGTGGGACATAGTGAAAGACAAATCCCTTGTTTATTTTTTTTAGTGCTTATTTTTTTCCCTAGCACCCATGGTCTTTGTGTGTTTGACAAGATTTGGTCTTGATAAGCTGCTTGAACCATAGACTATGTCTTATTCTTTTTTTCTTTCTTTTTTTTTCTTTTCTTTTTTTCTTACCACCTAAGTGCGGTAGTGCTTATTTTTTCCCCAGCACCCATGGTGTGTGTGTGCAGGTGTGAGACACAGTGAAAGACACAAAGTGCACGAATCTTTATTCAATTTCCACCACCAGGAAAATCCCTTGTTTATTTTTTCTTTTTTTTAGATTAGATTAACTACAGTGTGGAAACAGGCCCTTCGGCCCAATTCCTTGTTTATATTATTTTATTAAACAAATTACAAAAACAGTTTACAACAAAGTTTCATTTACAGCTGCATACAAGAGACAGCAATTTTACAAGGGAGAGGAGCAGCAAAGCCAGGCCCCAAACCCTACCATTCAAACAGTTTACAGGGACATGAGGACAAACCTCAAATCCCAGTTTAATTCCTTGTTTATATTTGTTAGTCAGGGCACCCTGATTGGGCCAGGTTAATGACCCCAATCAAGGAACTCATAGTCAATGAGATCCACCTGGTTCCAATCATTACAAAAATGTGATTGAAGAATGAGACATCTCCAGTTGCAATCCTCATTAATATTTATTGCTGACCAAATTCCAGAATTAAAAACTTGTTGTCTGTCAACTTGCGTTGAACTTTACCTGACCTTACTAATCCTTGTGGCTTCCCATTATTTGGTATTTTCTTTGTGTGTTTGACAAGATTTGGTCTTGATAAGCTGCTTGAACCATAGACTATGTCTTATTAAAGCAACTGGCTTCTTGAGATTGTAAGATGAGCTGTTTTAATAAAAGCGAAAACCTTCATCAGTTTATGACCAATCCCAAGTTCCCAGCCAGAAATTTTAAAGCCTAAAAATACACTAAGTCCGGAAAGGAAACCAAATGTACTCGTGTTGCTGGAGCTCTCTGTCAATGATTGTTGCCGATAAAACATGTATGATTTTATGGCGATTAAAGTTTCTCTTCGAGAGCATAAAGAGTCGGAATTTGGAAATTTATAAAATGAATCTTTCAGGAAAGAAAATAAACTTGGCTGAACTAGAAATTGAATCTATTCATCGTACAAACAATAACAAGAGATTCGTCAAATTCATTGCACTGGAGGATTTTTTTTAAATAAACATGGTCACAAAGGAATTTCAGGCAAAAACAATAAGCATTCATCATTCTATCTTGCTTCATTTCATTTTTTGGTTTGCACAGGACAGACTGAGCAATGTTGGTCCTATTCACTCTGAAACCAACTCACCAAACATGCTTCCCCCGTGAGATAGATCGAGTTAGGACTTCACCTTTGGCAACAGCACAAACAGCGTGGGACTGGTCATCCAACATCCATCCACCTAATGTTCAGTTCCATTAGGAACGCAGGAAAAAGCGGAGGCTGTTTAACCCCTCAATTCAAGGAGATCATTCCTGCTCTGTGACCTAACTCCACGTGCCTGACCTTTGCTCCATATCCCTTGACATCTTTGATTAACAAAAAAATCAATCTCAGTTTTAAAATCACCACGTGACAACTGACCACTTGTCATTTGCAGAAGAGAGTACCAAACCTTTGCCATCTTTTACGTGGAGCAATGTTAGGAATGAAAAGAAATATCCAATCACTTTCCCCTTTCTAATATTGCCCACCTTCTTCACTTTCTCAGCTGCTGCAGGAACCCTCTTTCATTCTTTTCTTCCTTCCAGAGTCAGCTACACTAATACTCTGTAGGTCAGCCTCCCACCCCCCTTGTGTCTGGGCACATCCAAAACTCTGTATCATGATCTTCATCACGCTGGAGTTTGCTGTTGGTTCCCAGTCCTGCAACATCCTCAACATACTCCTTCTCTTGTTCAAATCTCTCCCTGGCCTCATCATTTCCTATCATCCAACCTGTCAACTTTCCAAGATTTGTATGTTCCTCCAATTCCAGTCTCTGAACAATATCCAGGATCAGCTATGAGGTTCCTCAGCTGCAGAACTCACTTGTTGAATCTCTCCACCTCTCCATCTATCTCCTTTAAGCTCCCCCACCCCTTTCCTTACAACCTGCCTTCCTTGACAAAGCTTTCGGTCACTTGTCCTAATGTTTCTTTCTGTGACTAGGTCTAGGTGTCAAGTTTAATCTGATCATGCTTCTATGAATGGGATGCTTTTGCTTTCTTTAAGGCGTGAAAGATTCTGCGCTGTAATGTTATGTCTTTTCAAAGCAAGGGGGAAATAAATTGTATTTCCTTGATCTATTTCAGACCATTTTCAGACAAAGAAATACCTCATTTCACAAATACTCAAAGAAAATCAGTTCATCCAATGCCTTATGAACAAGAGATTCTCAGTCCAACTTCTAAGGAATGCAGCATGGTTTAGAGATATGACCGAATGTATCATTTTATGATTATCAAATCACAACAATATTTACAATAAAGCTTAACTCTCAAATTACTTCCAGTTACAACATAATTGGGCACTTAATAAAGTCAGCAGAGGAAAAAGGTTTCTCCCTCTATACTGTTCTAATGTAAACTGAAGTATAACCTTTGAGGTGTGGTCTTTCAGGCAAAACCTGAGAATTTAGGGCATTGTAGAGGAACAGAAGTGCCACCAGTACGGAAGTGGGAAATGGAGTAATGTTGCATTCTTGCCTTTTGGGCTACAGCTGCTTTGCTCAGCTCCTGCAATCCCATGCAGTAAGGGCCATGATCTGTCACTCACTCATCACACAGAAAATGCCACATTCAGCTCTACACATGGTTGGGCGTTGGAAAGGAAGTGGTGGCGAAAGAAAGCCATTGGATGGGGATAAAAGAGGGAAATAAACCGAGATATTGACATAAATTTCGATGGTGACTGGCTGAATTACTTGAAATGATTGGCAATACTGTGACTTGAAAAACAGACTCATCACTGGTAAACTACAGTTCCTTGAAAGTGGAGTTGCAGATAGTTAGGATAGTGAAAAAGGCATTTGATATGCATTCCTTTTTTGGTCAGAGCATTGAGTATAGAAGTATAGGAGATGTTGTGCAGGGCATTGGTTCACCCACTTTTGGAATCTTGTATGCAATTCCGGTCTCCCTCCTATCAGAAGGACATTGTGAAAGTTGAAAGGGTTCAGAAAAGATTTACAAGGATGTTGCCAGGGTTGCCAGGGTTGGAGCTATAGGGAGAGGCTGAACAGACTGGGGCTGTTTTCCCTGGAGTGTTGGAAGCTGAGGGGTAACCTTATTGAGTTTATGAAATCATGAGGGGTATGCATAGTGTAAGGAGACAAGGTCTTTTCCCTGGGGTGGGGGAGTTCAGAACTAGAGGGCATAGGTTTAGGGTGAGAGGAGAGAAATTTAAAGGGGACCTGAGGGGCAACTTCTCACGCAGAGGCTGGTGCTTGTATGGAATGAGCTGCAAGAAGATGTGGTGGAGGCCGGTGTAATAATGGCATTTGAAGGGCTTCTGGATGGGTGTATGAGTGCGGGGTGGGGGAGGGGGGGGGGGTGTTTCGAGCGATATGTGCCATGTGCTGACAAATGGGACTAGATTAGGTTACGATATTTGGTTGGCATGGACAAGTTGGACCAAAGGATCTGTTTCCGTGCAGTACATCTCTATGACTATGACTCGAGGACTGACAAGGAGAAAGCCGGAAAATACAAGGTGTGAACAGTAAAAGTGATTGCAGAATAGAATTGAGAGTAACAGATTGACATATTTTTCTTTGAAGGTTATTACATTTTTCTGTTACAGCATTCCCTTTCTATATGGATCTTACGCCATGTATTATAGAAACAAATTTCTGGGTCTTCTTTAACCAGAACTGTTAACAGCATTTCTATTTCTGTAGGTTGGATCTAGGGTTTAAAGGGAACAGTGGGGTGGGGCCTTGAACACAGAGGTATATTCACATATGTAAGTTCCGTCAGAAGCAGTATTGGGGGAAGAGGGCGAGAATCTGAAGGGGGAAATTAGCTGCCGTGTGCAGGCCCAATTCATGGCAAAGCCTTATTGGAAAAATGGGAGAATCATTTGGGAAGCAATTATCCTCATCAGGAATAGTGAATCGGGGAATGCAAATTGCTTGGAGAGCAAGGCAGAGTCATGCCCTGTACCGAGTACGTCTGCAGTTGGGTTTTGGAATGCTACACAAAACTGGCACAGGGAGTAATCCTGAGATTACTGCACTTGAGGTCCAATGTTTTAGTTTCCTTCGTAACTCTCTGAAATCTGACTCAGGACCTCATCCCTCTTCCCCTTCTTCAGTGAAATTAGAGTTTCTTCCTTCAGCGAAGTCAGAGTTCACACAGTTTTGAAGACAGCCAGCCACCATTACAAACAGCCACCATTACAACCAGCCACCATTACAACCAGCCATCATTACAACCAGCCATCATTACAATAGAATTTAAGTCTTGTTATCCCAGTCAGCCTCACAGAAAGGTACTAAGGACTGGAAAGAATGACTGAATTATTATTGATCAATAAGACTGATCTTTGAAGCACCTTTGGTTACTTTGCGTAGGGATGGTGTTCCTAAGCACAGCAAGCTCAAGTCCCAAACATTGTTTCTTGATGAAGGGCTTTTGCCCGAAACGTCAATTTTGATGTTCCTCGGATGCTGCCTGAACTGCTGTGCTCTTCCAGCACCACTAATCCAGAATTGTTCTCGACAAGCCAATTTGGGAATAGGGTCCTGAAAGAGCCATGCGGTTCTTTATTTTTTTCTTTATTCTCTTGTGGATCATGGGCAGTCCTGGCTGGCCAGTATTTATTGCCCATCCCATTTGCCCTTGAGAAGGTGGTGATGGACTGTCTTCTTGAACCGCTGCAGTCCGTGTGCTGTAGACAGACCCACAATGCTGTAAGAGAAGAAATTCCAGGATTTTGACCCAATGACACTGAAGAATCAGTGAACTTTGTCCAAGTCAGCATGGTGAGTGGGAGGGGAACGTGTAGGTGATGGTGTTCCCTTGAACCTTCTGCCCTTGTCCTTCTAGACGGTAGTGGTTATGGGTTTGTAAGGTGCTGTCTAAGGAACCTTGGTAAATGTGCATTGATCTAATCTCATTTTTGGGTGTTGCCTTGGATGTCTAGATTTCAGCTTTACCAAATGGCACGTGCACCACTTGTAGCAGAAAGTACGTGTGCTTATGCCATTTTGTCAATCTGATTCTGAGGCACTGCTTCATGTGCATATCAAAGATCTTTTTGGGCCCTTTTTTTCTTTGATGTATTGTAGCTGTCTTCACAAATGGTGGAGAAAGCAAACAATTGTTTAGATTTTATAGCCATACGTGAGTGGCTTGCAAGAATAGGAAGCGTTGTTGAATTGCTTGGCCTTGGTGACGCTCCATTTGGAATTCTGGGGTCAGTGTAGTCTCCATGTTTCAGGAAAGCTGTAAAATCAGCAAACCAGCCATTCAGGCAACTTAGCTAACCAAACCCCTATAAACAGGACTTTAGAAAGTGAAAGATGGGCAGGGTAGTAGGAAATGTGGATATCTCTCTTTTCAGCAAGAGCGTGACAAAATTAGGTAACAGATTTAACAGTAGGGCATGATGTAATGGGAAGCCAAAGCAGGCTTTAGAACAGGGCTGGATTAATTTCTATTGCCCAAAATAACAGTGTGCCATGGTAAAGGAATTTCTTTTGCCTTGGCATCATAGCATACTGCCAGGAAAATACAAGTACACATTACCAATTGTTGAAACCTAAAATATCCTGACTAGTTGAATGTGTCTGTAGACTTGCAGCTTTCTACATATAGTGGAATTAGTCAGTACAGATCAAGCACGTGATTAAGTAAATCAGATGAGCTGGGAGTGACCATTCTTTGCAATGGATTCAATCCATCTTTGGGCAATTAATCCACATTTAATATTTACAGACAGCAGCTTACATTCTCTGGAGATCCATTTCTGTTTTAACTCCTGCCAACTTGCTCAGGAATGTAATTAAAAGCCATACCAAATACATCTGCTTGAAGTATCATCTTTATGAGCCAGAGTTGTTTCTTTAAAAGTTTTGTGAATTCTGTTTCCATAATCCTAAATCTCTTGTTTCTACATTGCTGATGTTTGGCAAACACATCGAATCACACCAGAGACAAGTGCTAAGAAAAGAAGATTTCTGTGGGACATGATTTTAGAACACACGAGCCAATCAAAAGGACCATCAAGAATTTAAACCTTCTTTATCATACTTGAGACCTCTGCTTTCTTGCAATATTATTTGATAGGTTCTAGTAACTATGTAGCAATTGTAAAGAGGTCTGCCAGATGGACCTCATAGAATAGGAGTTCCCTGATCAAGGCTGTTATTCTGGTCCAATCAGGGAGCCATGGCTGACATATATAAACAAGAGTATCAGAGGTTTTGTTCAGTTTGAGGGCTAGCTCTGAGGAAGCTGGACCAGTGTCAAGTACTATGTACGTGGAAATAAGGGGTGACTTGGTGATGGATACTAGCCCCTGTGAAGTTATTTCAGTGGCAACAAGAGAAAAAAAATACACTCCTGAAGAAATTTGCTTCCAACAGTTGTCATAAGCTTTTCTGGCATCATGCTGTTATTTGTGAAGCTTGACTTGTTTGATCCTGCCATCGAAGATTAGGCCCAGTATGTGGAAGGAATGCGTTATTTTTCTAGGCAAATGACATTGGGGCAGAGGAAAAGCAACAGGTAATTCTGCTGACAGCTTGTGGACCTGTGGGTGTTTTGGTTATTAGGAGCGTAATATTTCCAGAAGCACCAGATACTAAAACCTTTCAAGAGGTGATAGAATATTACAACTCCAAGCCTCCTGTAATTCTGAGATGCAAGATTCTCAGCCATTCATGGGAATGGCCAGGTCAACCCTGGACTTAGTTATGCATTGACTATGCCAGCCTTTTCATGGACTCAACGTTCTTAGTGTGGATTGGAGAAGAAGGGCCTGTGCCCGAAACGTCGAATCTCCTGTTCCCTGGATGCTGCCTGACCTGCTGTGATGTTCCAGCAATAAAGTTTCAACTTTGATCTCCAGCATCTGCAGACCTCACTTTTTCCTCGTTCTTAGTGTGGATGCCCACTCAAAGTGGTCAGACATGCGTAGAGTTCATTTGTCAAACACATGGCTTGACAAAAGTGTTGGTCACAGACAACAGGCAATCATTTACCACCAATGAATTCAAGCCTTTCCTAAAATCAAATGGCATTTGACTTTTAAGGACAGCTCCATATGATCTATCATCCCATTGTCTGGCAGAAGGAGGAGTCTAAACTTTGAAGGCAGACTTTAAAATTTAGACAGTCTACAGCTTCACTCAATGCCAACCTGTCCCGGTTCCTAGTAGCTCCAACAGAGTTGCTCATGAGAAGAAGACTCCACACCAAGTAAAATTTGATTTTACCTGATCTGGGTTAGGGTAGGAGGTGAAATGGTTTCAGAAATGCCAACCTAATGCTGATCTTGCTTTTGCGCAGCCCCTGTGCAGCTGTAACCTTGTGCGCCTTGTTCTGTCCAAACTCCCAAGGATCTGTATGTCATTGTTTGCTATGATCTGTCTGCACTACTCACAAACTTAGGTACATGTGACAACAATAAATCAAATCATTGCTGGACACAAGACCCCCCTCTAAACGAGAGAGAAAGTTTACTTCAGGGGTGGATGAAGTTTGGTGCCGAAACCATAGAATGGCCCTACATGGATAAGAGGCATGGGCAACCCAAGGTCAAGTCCAGTGATGTATAAACTTCAAGTAGGCGGAATGGTCCTGGACACGCTTGTAGACCATATGAAAGCTGCAAACTCACAAACAGCGTGAGAGCAAAGTGTGCCCGGCTCCTCCAACTGTTCTAGAACCCGTGGGTTCTCCCCATCTGTCCAGCATCGAAGGAGCCCCGATGTCTGAGGTGGAGACAGAAGGTGTCACAGCCTCAATGCCTTTACCACCCGAAGAAGGGGATGAATTGTTTCTGAGATACTTCAGGTGTGAGAGGTGGACTGCAGTCCGGTACACGCTGCCCATACCTGATGCTTGGTCAGAGGAACCAGACCTGGTGTGCAATATGTCCCAGGAGAGGCTACAAGAGAAAAGAACAGGCCTTTACCCCCGGACTTAGAGGGAGAGGAAAGTAATGTTTGCAATGAGGTCAGAGGTCATGAGGGCGGTAGCCAGCCCATGGCCGAACATTTCAACTCCCCCCCTCCCACTCCGCGAAGGGCATGCAGGTCGTGGGCCTCCTCCATCGCCAAACCCTAACCACCCTACGCCTGGAGGAAGAATGCCTCATCCTCTGCCTTGGGACCCTCCAACCATACAAGATCAACGTGGATTTCACCAGTTTCCTCATTTCCCCTCCCCTCACCCAGTTCCAACCTTCCAACTCGGCACTGCCCTCATGACCTGTCCTACATTCCCACCTATCCACTCCATTCTCCTCTCCGATCTATCACCATCAACCCACCTCCATCGACCTATTGCACTCTCAGCTACCTTCCCCCAGCCCCACCCTCCTCCCATTTATCTCTCCACCCCCTCAGCTTACAAGCCTCATTCCTGATGATGGGCTCTTGCCTGAAACATCGATTCTCCTGCTCCTCTGATGCTGCCTGACCTGCTGTGCTTTTCCAGCACAACACTCTCAATTCTGATCTCCAGCATCTTGCAGTCCACACTTTCTCCTTTGTAATGAGGTCAGCCAGGGGGGAGCCTTATAGAAAATGAGTTCCCTGATTGAGGCTGTTAATCTTCTCCAATCAGGGAGCCCTGGCTGACAGATATAAACAGGAGTGTCAGAGGATCTGTCACTCTGGGAGCTGGCTCTGAGGGAGTTGGATCAGTGTCAAGCACTATGCACGTGTCAATAAAGGGTGACTCGGTGATGGGATACTGGCCTCTGTGGAGATTATTTCAGATTATATTAACTGTTATTACATATTCTACTGCATGTTGATTCAGAGAATACCTATCTCTTGTGTTCAAAGAGTTCAGAATAATGCAACAATGTTTGAGTAAAGTACCATGGACAGAGAATTTTAATACAAACTTCAAAAACGATGCTTAAAATAAACACAGTAATTCCCGGTTTTAAAAGAGCACTTCAGCCTTTAGCTCTGACTTGTTGGAGTCTGTCAAATGCCAACTATGTTTCTTAATGGAACATTATAACTTTTTAATGAGATGTTATGTTAATTCAGTTATTGCTTTCGCTCAAATATGGCCTTTAGGCCAGAAAATACAAGAAGGAGTCTATTCAAATACCATTTCTAAGGGTAATGGATAACATTGCAAACTGAGGAATGAGACTTCCAGATCATTAGCCTGTAGGAATCTGAAACCTAATTTCTAACTCTCGTGCGAGTTTCTATTTTTTTCTTTCCCTATTTTCATCTATGTTTCAAATTATAAAACAATGTGTCTTTCATATTGTCAGTTTCACAGAAATCTGTTATCTGCTTAAGGAGGGACAGTGGCTGTGTCTGACAAACAGCATTCCTGTTATTGTTCTGTGCAACACAATAAAACTAATAGCTGCTTATCAAGTTAACGTGTTAAAAATTTGCAGGATTTTCTTTTTGATGTCAGTCTTTTATAGAACGCAAACATTTGTCACTTAGTTGTGCAGAAGTAAATATTGCTGGAAGCAGAGACATACATGTCAGAGACATTCCTGATGAAGAGTTTATGCCCGAAATGTCAATTCTCCTGCTCCTCGGATGCTGCCTGACCTGCTGTGCTTTTCCAGCACCACACCCTCGACTCTGATTTCCAGCATCTGCAGTCCTTACTTTCTCCAAGTTGATTTTAATCTTACTGCGAACACTCTTCCAAGGATGCCTACCTTGAAGAAGTTCTCCTCCTCTCTCTACAAGGATCTCAGTGTGTCTCTCTTTCTCTCACTACACCCCCAGGTCATCTCCCCTGCCGTGAAACTCTTCAGGATGCCTGATGAAGGGCTTATGCCCGAAACGTCGATTCTCCTACTCCTTGGATGCTGCCTGACTGGTTGTGCTTTTCCAGCACCACACTCTTGCCTCTGCAGAGACATATTGCCAAAGCATTTTGTCTTGCACACATCAGGACAAATGCAAGAATGCCCCAATTCAAAGGGAGCAACAGTTTATACTGCATGAGAATGGGGTGCTGATTGGTTGGCAAGAGGCCTTAACCAGGCAGGGACTTGACAGCCAACTAGCACCATTTTCTCATGTAGCAGAAATTGTTGCTACCTTTCAGATTTGACATTCTTGCATTTGTCCTGAGGAAAGCTTCAACAGCAACTCTTTTCTGAATGGGCAAACACTGTGTTCACATTCTGTCCAAGCTGAAAGCTTACCCCCATTGATAAAATTCTTTGTGTCACCAAACCAGACCCATGTAAGAAGTCTTCTCAACAAGAAAGGCTGGAGGCTGCCACTCTACAGCAAAACTTCCAGAAGCCTCTGTGATATCTATAGCTCAAGTGAGGAAGCTGATGGAATATTAATCACTTAGCTGGAGTTTAGGGGATGGGACGTGGGATTGAGTTTGGAGCAGAGTGATCTCTGTCCAGCGAAATAGAGTAGTCCACTTACTCCAGGCCACTGGTTTCCAGCTGTTACAGATGTGCTCAAGGTGCAAAATGTGCAGCCCAAGGCACTGCAGAGGAGGTACTCAGCAAATTTGCCGATGCATCATCTCACAATCCCTGAAATATTTCACCTCGAAAGACAACGCAAGTATCACTGGAACACATCATTCCTAGTCCACGTCCTCAGTCTTCCTGACTTGAACAAATATTTATTCCTCTATCATTACTGAAACAAACCTCTGGAATTCCCTACCTAAAACTACCATGGCAGTATCATCAGCACAAGTGAGTCAATAAAGCTAACTGCACCGTAGCTAGGCAAAGAAATACAACTCACCAATTTCAGAAGATCACTCTTACAATTGCAAAATGATAGATACAGTGCCTGGGGCTGGTGACAACATTAGAATTACCAGTTATGAAACCCTATCTTCCAAAAAATGCACCACATCAGGACAGCTCATTTCCTTCATGGACTGGATTACACAAGCTGCAAAAAGCCAGGGAGCTCAGCCATGATCACAAAGGCTGGCCGGTACAGTTTGGTGCTGGGAGCAGTATTAGGTGCATTAGGGTAGGCTTTACACCCTTTCTTTGGAAAATGTCCTGCCTTGGACACCTGTGGCCAGTCTGACTGGTGGACCATTTCTGTAGATATGTCAGGATCGCTGGAACTATGGGCAGCCATATCACGTCAAGGAGCTCATGCATAAGTCCAGAGTCAAGGGGGCTCAGCGAGGGGGTGGAGAGGGCAATTGCCTGGCAAGGTTTAATCAAGAAGCCAGACTTTAAAGGTGGGGGGAGAATAATCTTTGTAGGTGGGTTGACTCCAATGGGCCAAGGTGGGACACAAAGGAGGATTCCCAGCATTGTTTTCAGCAGAAGCTGCCAGGCTTTCCACACATTCCAGTGGGTAAAATACCAATGGTGCAGATGGTGGGATGAGACCCACCAGTTGCCAATATTTGACGATTGAAGAGCCTCAAGGGGCCTAAGGGTAGATAGGCTGCCCACATCGTCCCATAAAATTTCAGTCAGATCAGAGGCAACCATGAAAGTGGTGTCAAGGTCACCCATTGGATTTGAAGTATCTCGCCCACCTCACAAGCATACACATGGGGAGGGTAAAATTCAGCCCCATTTTTGAAATTATCTGGAATTTAACGTACCCATTCTGGATGCAGAGTAACTTGCAGGTCCCAACTCTTCCTGAAATCAGGTACCTAGGGTCCTGAACTCATGACTGGCCCTTGCCAGGTGCAACTCCAGCGTTGGAAGGCTATGATGGATGGATGGATGGAAAAACCCAAAACCCAAAGCCTAGACCACATGGGAGGTGGTAATGGCTGCTGGAGAAAAGATTGGGGGACAGCAGTGAATCATTTTTCAGATCTTTCAGGAGAGGTGATGGCCCAGTGATATTATTATTGAACTGTCGACCCAGATAATATTCAGGGGACCTGGGTTCGAACCCTGCCACGTCAGATGGTGGAATTTGAATTCAATAAATATCTGGAATTAAGATTCTAATGATGACCATGACTGCATTGCTGATTGCCAGGGAAACCCGTCTGGTTCACTAATGTCCTTCAGGGACAGACACTGCCATCCTTACCATATCTGGCCTATGTGTGACTCCAGACCCACAGCAATGTGGTTGACCCTTAACTGCCCTCCGGACTATAAATGCTGCATAGCCAGTGACGCTCTCATTCTGTAAATGAATAAAAACTAAAATTCCAAACCAATATTCCAGTTCCTTCTGAATCCAAGATGGATAAAACAGAACAAGGTTTTGGGCTTGTCCCTGCCACTAACCGGATTCATTTCTTCCATTGACCAAACAGGTCATACCCTCGACCTGTCTTCACCTATCCCCACCTCACCACCCTTCCCTGTCAGCCCCTTTATCTGCAGCTCCCACAACACCCACCCCCAGTCCTGAAGAAGGGTTACACCCGAAACGTCGACTCCTCCACCTCCTGATGCTGCCTGGCTTGCTGTGTTCTTCCAGCCTCCTGCTTGTCTACCTTGGATTCCAGCATCTGCAGTTTTTTTTTGTCTCATAGTGTGATCATCAACAGTCCATTAATGGGATGCTGAGTAAAGATCTCAAGGCCCAGGAATACCAACTGGAGTTTATCCATCGCAAACCATGACCAACCTAAACATATTTAGAGTTCGGCTCTGACATGGGCTCAGAAATCTCATCATCGAAAAGCATGGATCTGGCCAATTAGCAGTGGTCACATCTGAGCATAAGAAACAGGAGCAGGTGGAGAGCACATTCAGTTAGACCAAGACTCAACCTTTACATCAGCTGCCCTGGTATTCCTCCTTACACTGCCATACCCTCTACAACCACCAGGGGAGGAGGGCCCATTGGCTCCACTTTCACCGCCCTCCTCTATTGGTTCTAACAAATATTTAAAGTTTGTTTTTGCAAGCAGCTTTAACCGTTAAAATGTAGTTAAATAGTTTTTACTGTATCAATATGCAGCACCAATATTATCCTTCAATGAAAGAAAAAACAGAAAGAGCAATTTTGATACTTGCTAATCCCAAGAAATAAAAATAAATTTGCAACACCAAATGCACAAACGGACACACAGACATGCACATGTACAGACACATGCACACAGACACAGGCATGCACACTTACACTGGCACACACTGATACAGACACAGGCACACACATACACAGACATGCACACACACAGACACAAGCACACAGATAGAGTCACACATAGATACACAGACACAAACACATACAGACACAGGCACACATGCAGATATGCAGACACGCACACAGACACAGGCACACATGCAGATATGCAGACACGCACACATACAGACACAGGCACACACACACAGATACACAGACACACACATACACACAGACACAGGCACACGGACAGACACGGACAAACATACACACAGATGTATGCACACATAGACATACATACATATATGCACATACACACAGAAGACACAGACACACACAGATCAGATCATTTGTCACTGTAAATTATGTAAGAACAGAAAAGGGCCTAAGACCACCATTTTTTGTCCCAGCAAGTGCCCTACCTCAAATTAGATATCTCAAAAGATTGCTCAGTGGGGAAGCCAATTGTTTCAGTGCTGCTGTTATCTCATGCTGCTGCTATGTGGTAACACCACAGGTGGTGTTCAGCGCTAACAGGATGATTCTGTCAAGCCAACATAATATTCTGACAATGACACAAATTAGTAACGTGGTATGTGACCTTTAGTGCCAGTGTGATGCCAGGTACATAGGCCATACATTCTGCAGTCTGTTGGAACAAATCAAGCAACATATTTCTTCAGTGTTTGTAACAAGCAAATGATTGCACCCAACCAGCTCATACCTGTAAAAGAGTTTCCAACATTAGATGTGGTTCTGTAGTTGGTCATTATTGCTACATGGTCCTGAGAGTGTGAAGAATTATACTGGGACCCAAGTTCAGATTGTCAGTCAGATTTGCAGTGTGGCACACATGCTTGCACTGGAAATTATACACAGTGAGATTCAGGTCCCTGTTCTTCATAGGCAGAAACAACATGGACACACACTGCACACATTTCAGCTCAATAAGATCGGTGATAGACCATCAGGAGTTCATATCCCAGGGTAAAGCCTTGACCAATCAGAGTCAAAAAGTGTGGAGCTGGAAAAGAACAGCAGGTCAGGCAACATCAGAGGAGCAGGAGAGTCAATGTTTCGGGCATAAGCCCTTCATCAGGAATGTCGAGGGGGGATGGGGGCTGAGAGACAAATAGGCAGGGGTAGTGGGGCTTGGGGGAAATGTAGCTGGGAAGATGATAAGTAGATGCAGGTGGAAGGTAGTGGTGATAGGTCGGAGCGGAGGATGAAGCAGATAAGCAGGAAAGAAGATGGATAGGTGGGACAGTTCAAGATGGCGGTGCCGAGTTGGAGGGTTGGATCTGGGATGAGGTGGGGGGAGGGGAGATGAGGAAACTGGTAAAGTGGACATTGATGCCGTGTGGTTGGAGGGTCCCAAAGCGGAAGATGAGGCGTTCTTCCTCCAGGCATCGGGTGGCTCGGATTTGGCAGTGAAGAAGGCCTAGGACTTGCATGCCCTTGGTGGAGTGGGAGGGAGAGTTGAAGTGGTCTGCCACAAGGTGGTGAGAGATCTTCTCTGAAACATTCCACGAGTAGGCGTCCTGTCTTCCCAATGTAGAGGAGACCACATTGAGAGCAAAGGGCACAGTAGATGAGATGTTTAGATGTGCTTTTCCAGTGGCATGCTTTTCAATCTGATCTCCAGCAACTGTAGTCCTCACTTTCTCCTTGACCAATCAGATTCGACCTGCATTGTCTAAATTTTAAAAACAGCATGACAATTAAAATTTGAAACAAGTAACACTGAGTAATAGCATTAGGGAACAAACATCATAAATGAACAATCCGAACTGCGGTCACAGAAAATCAAATCTTTTCACACCTCGAGTTAGAATCTTTAGCCCAGACAGAATTTCCTGCTGAGCTATAGTCTCATATGATAAGAAGAAGGGCTTATGCCCGAAACGTCGATTCTCCTTATCCTTGGATGCTGCCTGACCTGCTGCGCTTTTCCAGCAACACATTTTTAAGCTCTGATCTCCAGCATCTGCAGTCCTCACTTTCTCCTAAAAAGACACACAGGCAGACAAAGCAGCAGGAACAAAAGAGAACACAGGTTCCTGAAACAAAAAGCAGTGAAACCTTGTGTCCTTGCAAAACTTCTCCCTGACTGATTACAGCCTTCCCCAGCAACAGAAAAGGGATGTGGATAGAGAGAAGGACTGTGGTGTGGAGTTACAGAATAGATTTTGTCTGTGAAAATCCTGGGAGAGAGAGATTGTGGAGCCTGGGAGAGGGAGTGCTGGAAAAATTGATGCATTTTTCCATTTCTGGATAAGGACAGGAAGCTGCACCAATGCAGTCATCAATGTGTCAGAAGAAGGGTTGTGGAAATAGGCCCAAATAGGACTGCAACAAGGAATGTTCAACACATCCTATAAAGACAGGCAGAATGATGGCCCATGTAGGTACATATAGCCTGACATTTTATTTACAAGAAGTGAGATAAGCTAAAGGAGAAATTGCTCAGTGAGAGAACAAGCTCTCAAGGGAGGCGGTGGCTTAGTAGTAATGTCACTGGTTTAAGGTTGAAAGGAGCCTGGCCCTTGTATGAAAGTTTGGAATTAAAAGCTGGTCAAGTATTGTCACGAAAGAAAATGCATCTGGTTCATGCATGTCTTTTAGGGAAGGAAATCTGCTGTCCTTACCTGGTCAGGCTTGCATGTGTATCAATTTTTCCAGCACTCCCTCTCCCAGACTCCACAGCCTCTCTCTCCCAAGAGTTTCACAGACAAAATCCATTCTGCAACGCCACACCATGGTCCTTCTCTCTATTCAGATCCCTTTTCTGCTGCTGGAGAAGACCCACAGCAATGCAGTTGACCCCTAACTGCCCTTTGGGTAATAAATGTGGTGGTGCCAACATCCCATGAGCAAGTGGGGAAAAAAACTCAGCCAGGTGAAGGAGGAGTAGATGGGGAATGTTTGGGCTTAAACTGTATGAATGTCTCCAGCTCTGGGTGAAAGCAGGACACAGCACCAATTCAGTCATCGATGTACTGAAATAAAGACCTGCAGGAGGGGACCAGGCTACGCTTGGAACCGGGAATATTCCACACACCCCATTGAACGGTGTGCAGGGTTGGGGCAGTGTGAGTATTGGAAAATGCACTGGTTCACTGAATCGCTGATAATTTGCATAAATTTGCTGGGAGCTGGGAATGATAGCACCCTATTTGCCCCTTGGTGAAGGGCGACTCAAAGTGCCTATATACATTCACTCATCGTCTGCTCTGTTATACATAAAAAGTCAATTTATTCAATGTAGTTCTGTCTGTTCATAAGAAACGGCAGTCACTTTACAGAAAGAATTATCTGTACTGAATGGCATCATTTGTATTCAGCTTTTAATGATTTATGTTGAAAGTGATTTGTATTGCAGTAACTGGAGTGATATACATACTGCAATAATTGAGGGTGTGGGCTACCGCCCAGGGCAATGCCAGAAAAGCCTAGCATTACAAGACTCTAAAGAATGCTGCTTTGGTCCTCATGAAAGAGACCTTCAGTCCTTGCATGTAAGAGCTAATCTTAAGGTTGAAAGGAGCTTGGCCCCAGTATGTCAGAAATGGTGTGTGATCTAATTCCTCAGCACTTCCTATTGTCTCCCACCTCTTTGTGACATTTGCATTTTGCATGTGATTGAATTTGAGAGATTCTGTAAAATTTATGAGGATATTCCTAATTCCATTGATAGCAGCAGACAATTCATCATCATCCGACATATGATGTTAACTCTTCCCACTCTACTGTGAGCTGCTTCCCATGTGGCAGTGAGCACACATTTCAATCTATTTGCAGATGCAAAATACCACACTTAGCTTTCAATGTTGGGACACCACTGAAAAGTAGGTGTAAATTTTGTGACAGCTTCTTTCTTTGCCAAAAGTAGCCAAAGCTATTGAAAAAACATTAATTTCACTTGCAAATCATTACTTCAATTCATGCACTTTTATGCAGTCCTAGAATCCCAAAACTAGTTCCTTTATAATCCTATGGCAACTCTTGTTTAAATGGGAAAATATTGCATATTTGGGAAGCAGGTTAAAGCAGTAATTTGCATTTATGTAATGCCTCAAACTTAGAAAACTATCTCAAGGCACATCATAAAGGTGAAATCAAAAAGAGGATACCAGAAAATGCTGGATATTTTGAATGCTGGACCTGCTTTGAACACTAGTTTGACCACGGCATAGCTCTCCTCTTGAGCTCTTTGCCTGAAGGTAGGCCTAATCCACACCATCACTGACAAGGCCAGAGAGAAAGCCAGCTGCTATTCACCATATTCTGAATTCATTCACAAAGCCGAATCTCCCTCTGTGAAACAGCAACTGTTTTTAACATTAATCTAAAACAAAAAGATTATCTCACCCTATTTAGGTCCCCCTGCGCCAGATTATGCTCTGTTTTCAAGCGAGCCAATGCTGCTTATGAGAAAGCTAGATAGTAGGATCACCAATTCAATCGGGAATCATTCATTAAACTGTTCTCCCTTACCGGCTATCACAATCCAAAACTATGACTTTCTCCCCTTTCATTTGTGTGACTGTCCTCAATTTGTTTTTACGTTTCCATTTATCATGCTCCTCACATTTCCAAGAATGGCAGGGAAACTTTCGACAGATGAATGCAAATTTGGAAACTGCATCTTGTCATAGGTCAACTCACCACAATATCTTGGGTGAACCAGTAAATAGGTTGGAGCCTAAAGTTCATAGATCATAAATATCCAGCTGTGCTCTAGGTTGTATTACTTCTCTATTTTTCAAAAGGTATTGGGAATAAATTTTCTGTATGTGCTAAGTTTAATATGAAATTCAATGTCAGAACCAAGCTCAAAGCATTGTTTTGTACACATATCATATTTGCAATAACTTTGGCACAGTGAGCTATTTTATAGCCCTTAACCTTGTCTATACATTGCCAAGCTAGAGTGTGGAGATCCCAAGGGAAACCCAGTGAGCCCACATGAATATCAGATTTCTCTCAGTCTGTCTTAGATTTCTTTATTTTTCTCCCTTGTTGACTCATTAGCATTTCTGTTGCTGTTCACTAATCAGAAAAGGATTTTCTTCATTAGTAACACTGCCTTTAGGTATTTGACAGGCTTTCAAATACAGAATCAGCCCAAATTCTTCAGGGTCCAACACTGAAAAATGTAATGTTTGAAATTTGAGAGGTGAAGACTCAATGGTTAGCTGGTTAACTGTAATGGTATGTACCTTTTGGAAACCCTGTTAAGTCACAAGTGAATAGTGTGAATCTTGCCTTTTTTTCTCACTTATCAACAATTTCCTAAACCCTGCCTCCTGCCCCCTTCACTCTCACATCCAACAAATATGAGTTGTTCATGGACATCCTTGTTACTAAGGGTGAGACCATCTATTCAGCTCTCTCTATCATTTTGTTTTACCTGCTAAGCCAACCTCTCATAATATTCACCAGCAGCAGCCCTCGCCTTGGAAATTATTTTTCTGGGGTTTTTCTCCTATCGCCATCTCACTTCCTAACTGGCATTTTAGCTGGGATCATTTGTCTCTCCTGAGTTATTTTGCCATATTCCTTTGAAACACCTGTTGTTTTTCAAATCATTTATTCTGCGAATTAGGAAGGCAAATGCAATGTTATGATTTGGAGATGCCGGTGTTGGACTGGGGTGTACAAAGTTAAAAAAATCACACAACACCAGGTTATAGCCCAACAGGTTTATTTGGAAGCACTAGCTTTCGGAACACTGCTCCTTCATCAGGTGGTTGTCCAACCTGGTGTTGTGTGATTTTTAAAAATGCAATGTTAGCATTCAATTCAAGAGGGCTCGAATACAAGTCCATGGATATACTACTGAGGCTGCATAAGGTTCGGGTCAGACCGCATTTGGAATATTGTGAGTAGTTTTGGGCCCTGTATTTAAGGAAAGACATGCTGGTGTTGGAGGGAGTCCAAAGGAAGTTTACAAGAATGATCCTGGAGATGAAGAGCTTGTCATATGACAAGTGGTTAGGCAGATACTCGATGGAATTTAGAAGGATGAGGGGGCAACTGATTGAAGTTTACAGAGTACTGAGAGGCCTGGATAGAGTGGACATGAAGAAGATGTTTTCACCAGTGGGAGAGACTAAGATCCAAGGGCACAGCCTCAGAATGAAAGGACAACCCTTTTGAACTGAGATGTGGTGAATCCATGGTACTCATTCCTACAGAAGGCTGTGGAGGCAAAGTTATTTAGTGTATTTAAAACAGAAATATATAGATTCTTGATTAGTAAAGGGATCAAGGGTTACGGGAAGATGGCAGGAAAATGGGGCTGAGTAACATAGCAGTCATGAACAAATGGTGAAGCAGACTTGATGGACCAAATGGCCTAATTCTGCTCCTAAACTCTATGGTCTTATGGAACCTACAGTTCCTTCTTCAGCATCCCTTTCCATTCCAAAGTCCTAAAACATATTATCACATCCAAAATACATGCCCATAGTTTTGCAACTCATTTCACTATATTTGCAGCACAGAATCCAGGCATATGGCCCAACCAGTCCATGTCAGCATTTATGATCAACGTAAAACTTCTCTCGTTCTCCTTCGAACCCCATCATATTTCCTTCTAATCCTTTCTCCCATGTGTTTTTCCTAAATGCAAGCCAACTCCATGGCTCTTTATGGTAGCCAGTTCTTTATTGTAACTACTGTCTAGGTAAAGTAAACAAAGAATATTGGGTGCTAGAAATCAGAAACAAAACATACTGAAAGTGCTGGAGAAACTCAGCAGGTCTGGCAGCATGCGTGGAGTAAGAGACATAGTTAACATTTTGTGTCCAGTGACCCTTCCTCAGAAGAAAGTAATATAGAAAGGAAGGGCACTGGACTCGAAATGTTAACTCTGTTTTTGCTCCACAGATGTTGCCAGATCTGGTGGGTTTCCAACAATTTCTCATCTTGTTTGCTCTGGATACAGTCATTTCACACCAGCTCTCTATTACATTTATTAATGACTATCTTATATTTACCATTGCTGATTTTGGTCTTGCTCAGAAATGGAAAGAGCTTTGCTACAGCTATCCTGTCAAATCCTTTCATAATTTTAAAGACCTCCAACAGGTTACTTCTCAGTCTGCTCTGTGTTAAACATTGGTAACATTTACCTGATGGTTATAACCTTATGATTCGAGGATTACCTGAATAATTCCTCTCTGCACCTCCACCAATTCCTCGACAGGTAGTTCTTCAATAACGCGATGGTTGCATTCTTGTACAATCCTGTGTTATCGATGAATCACACTATAGAAACAGTGCTTACAGTAATGGCGTTGTAACCACATTACAGCCAACACACATTTTAAAAGTTTGCGCTTTAGAAACAGAGTCCCCAATTTATCGATCATGTTATAGCAAATTTGCGTTAAAAAAAATATGTATTATAGCAGAACAAGCTGTATATTCTTTCATAATGTGGAGATCAAAACTGTTCACAGCATGCCAAGTGCAGTCCAATCAAATCCAGAATAGCCTATCTGTTTTCAGTTTCATCTTGAATTCCAGTGCTTTGCTGTGATTTCTTTCTAAAGAGCCCAATTAACCTGCCGCTCTGGTTTTGGCATCTTCTGTATCTGTACCCTTCTCCATCATCCTTCTGCTAACCCATTTAGACATTTACTTTCCAACATCCTTATTTCTACTACCAATATATATCAGCTCACACCTATCGATATTGAAGGTCTTTTGTTTTAATGAATTCACGGGATGTGGGTGTTGCAGGCTACCCCAGCATTTATTGCCCATCTTTAATTGTGCTGAGGGCAAAGAGTCAGCTGTCTGGAGTCGCATGTAGGCCAGATCAGGTAGAGATGGCAGATTTCCTTCATCTAAGGACATTAGTGAACTGAATGAGATTTTAAGAAATCAACAATAGTTGACTGATCACCATTACGCACATTTTTCAATTCCAGATTTATTGATTGATTAGATTAGATTAGATTACAGTGTGGAAACAGGCCCTTCGGCCCAACAAGTCCACACCGAGCCGCCGAAGCGAAACCCACCCATACCCCTACATTTACCCCTTACCTAACACTACGGGCAATTTAGTATGGCCAATTCACCTGACCCTGCACATCTTTGGACTGTGGGAGGAAACCGGAGCACCCGGAGGAAACCCACGCAGACACGGGGAGAACGTGCAAACTCCACACAGTCAGTCGCCTGAGGCGGGAATTGAACCCGGGTCGCTGGCGCTGTGAGGCAGCAGTGCTAACCACTGTGCCACCGTGCCGCCTGTGATTGATTGAATTTAAATTCCACCATGGGTGGTGGGACTTGAACCCATGCCCCCAGAGCATTCTACTCTGAAGAACAGTCATATCAGACACAAAACATTAACTCTGTTTTTCTCTGTATGCATGCTGCCAGACCTGCTGAGTTTCTCCAGCACTCTCTGTGTTTCTTTCAGATTTGCAGTATCTGCAGTATTTTGCTTTACTTGCCAGAGCAATAGTCCCGGACTTTGGTTTGTAAGTACGGTGTCACTATCACTACAGAGGTGTATCTACTTCGAATCTGTAGCTCTTGTTGCTTAAATGATCAAAATGAAGAACAATATTTCAATCAATCTTTCATACCTGTGATATGCACTGTAGAAAAATGCTCCCCAAACTATTTCCCATTGTGATGTTGTGACCATCGTAACAAGACTTAAAGATTGTCGTTGGAAGCTTTGAGAAGGGGGTACCGGGTTTTGGGAGCAGGCACCTATTAGCGCATGAGCAAGCTGTTACAACTCGATCAGAGTTCCACGGCAGCCATTACAAACTCAAGGTTCAGGAGCCCAGAGTTTCAGCACACTTTGTCAATTGGGCTCTCGACCGCCACATTTGGAAGCCCTGATGTAGAACAAATAATGAGAAAATATCATGGGAAAACATCATGTAAAAAAACAGTTTTACACAGCAGAAATACCTGCCATAAAGGTGGAACACAGGCTTCACGCTTCTGAGGTTGTAACTCTGAGTCTCAATTAAAAATGCTCAAAGCTTCTGTTTCCAATGCACAGCTGGTGGAGGGAATGTGCAAAATTATTTTTTACTATGTAACGGTATAATGAAAATTTGCCACAGCAATTTATTTTTGATGGTTAGCATTCTACAAATTCTGTTTTGCTTCTTGAGAATTGGGCTGCAATGCTAATAGAAGGTAGGGTTCAATAAGCAAATGTGGAGGTTATTGATACATCAAGTTTGTTTGTTCTAGCTGCAGACAGTTTATCCAGTGGTTCACAGATGTTAAATTTAACTTCTACATGCCAAAACCAAACATAAATGTTGTGTACGTATTGAGAAAACTGAAGCATATCAACTGCATCACTCATGACAATGTCATGTGATAGGACATGGGCCATTTTGTGTAATACAAAAATGTTTTCATTCTTATTTATCATTTTTTTATTCAACAAAAACTACATTAACAGAAACATTAAACTTAAAGTAGTCTTCTGTTAATGTGAGGTTGTGATTGTAATAACTTCTGAGAGATATGCAAAAGTAAGCTATTTTGGAAATAAAGATAAAAATTACTTAATAAATTGACCAGCGCTACTCAGGCTTAAAAGAGCAGCAGGAAAAAGGCTGAAGCATTGACTTTTGATCCTCATCCAGGTTCTCATTTTGCATCAAAGGACTTGTGTCACCCTGCTATGTTTGCTTGGAGCAGAGGGTGTGTTCACAACGTGGCTATAGAAATCTGCGACAAGTTAATGTTTTTTCCAACAAATGTTGTACTCATCAAGGTGTGGAATGTTGTCTGTGAAGGAATGGAATACTTTCCACTTTAAGAGCACAATCTTTGGATCAAACCAGTTCAGGTTTTGCATAAAATTGCATAAGGTTTACAGCAGGTCAATCAGCCCAACTGGTTTGAGCTTGTGTTTATATTCTACCTAAACCTTCTCCCACTTGTCTTCATCCAACCCAGCAGCAAAGTCTTTCTAGTCCTTACTCCATCTTGTGTCTATCTTGTTTCCCCTTAAAACCGTCAGTGCTAGTCATCTCAACTACACGTTTCACAATGTAAATATTCTCTGGATGAAGTGAATTTATTGCTGGATTTGATGGTAACTGTTCTAAATTCATGTCTCCCAATTTTGGACTCAGTTACAAATGAACACATAGATAGAAATAGAAAGAAGTACCCTTGAGATTGCCCTAGCAACATACATGAGCTCTAAGCATTGAAGACTATACAGTCTACTGACTAGGGGGGAGGTGGCATTGTTGCCACTCTGCACCAAGTGCTTGTGAGTTCCTCAAGTGGCATGTAGTGCAGCACGAGAACAGAATATTTCTGCTCAACACCCTCCATATATAACATAAGATACACAGAATGGCATGAATACATTACAATAATGTTTAAAAATATGAAAGAGATCTAATTGTGCTTTCAAACTTTAAAACCAAAGTCATTTGTAAAGTAAAGATCATGATGGGAGTGAAGAAAATTGATGAATATTTATAATGTATTATAAATGAAATAGGTTCAAAACTGTTAAATTAATATATTCTGTTAGCTAAATGAATATGCATGAAGATTTAAATTATTAAGTAACTGCTCAATTAGGCAATGTTTAAAGTTTCATCGCTGTTTGTCTTCTAATTCCTTTACAATTCCCAGTTTGGTGAGTTGAATTATATTGAACACTCAAAGCGAAGCAGAGTATCTGATTGTGAGGTTGAGCAACATTTAGCATCTTCGCTAGACAAATTGGCTTCTTGGTATTTTTGGCACAGCACATTTCTTGTGGCAAGAAAGGTTTTAAAAGTGTGGTGCTGCATTGATATGATAAATCAAGTAATCTCTCCTGTTGTTATCTTCCTCTTTCTGTGAGTGAGTCTGACAGTTCAGCTGGGGAAATTGCAGCAGACTCCTTTACCTATTCCCTTGGAACATAAAATCTCCCTTTCAGTCTCCTTATACACAATAGCATATGATATTCACCCTCAATTAATCTCTCACCAGCATCATTTGCACTTTTTGAATTCCGGATAGAAAGTATTTTCTAACTAGGGGTGATAATTGACTTTGCAAAAGACTAACTTTGGAGAATTGACAACTTATTTTATTCTCTGCTCGATTTTCTTTTTCAGCTTTCCAGTTCTTTGCCTACTCATAGGCAGCAGCATCCTTGTGATAATAAAGAACAGGAATGACTGGAAACTCTCAGCAGGTTGGGAGGGAAACGTAATTTATGTTACAGATCTCTGACCTTTCATTTGAACTGAGAACAGTCAGAAATGTAATGGGCTGTGAGCAAGCGAAAGGTGAAAAGGTGGGAAGGAGAACAAAAGGGGAAGATATGTGATAGGCTGGAGAGCAGGAGAGATTAAAGGTTTCTGCCTGCGCTCTGGGATTTGTAAAAATGTGTACTCATTTTCCGACAAGTTTACCAAGACTGCTGAATCTTCAAGCCAGAGTTTTTGTATCAATTTGGAAGTGCGAATAAGACTGTACTAGTTAAGCTCTGTGTGGAAAAACTGTGTTCACCAACCCTTAAACTCTAGAGCCCCAGTGAGTTAGGCAAAGTCACAGCTATGCATTTTATTGGGCACAGTTTAAATTATGACTAATTTGACCAATGTCCCGTGTGACGTGATGTTTTATCCACTCAATAGGTACAAATTGCTGTGGCAACATACACATCCACTTTCATGTTGTAGTCTGGAGCTATCAACAGTGATGGTCGAAGTTCCAATGTTCTTTCCATTACATATGACCAGGAATCTCTCCCATGCTTACTGCCTGCCATTGGCATGTATGCTGTAAAGATTTTCAGGTTGTTATTGGCTGATATTATGAATTCACCTTGCTTGACCATCGAGTCCTGAGGTTGGACACAAACTGATAGTGCCTGGCCCAGAGGCAGGGACATTACACACTGCACAAGACCTCCTATTTTCTATATAGCACCCTTCAAACCTCTGGTCTTCAATTCAACCAGGATAACCCTCAAACAACCAACACAAAGGGATAAAATGTCACTGAAATCTATTATGCAGGATACAGATGAATGTTTTGTGACGATGGTTTCAGTTACACAAACTAAACTGACATGATTGATCACACTAGAATTGTTTTGGAAAAGTGAAGTATTACATGTACTGGATGTCTGAAATAGAAGCTAAAATTGCTGAAAATATTCAGCAGTGTTGGCAACATCTAAGTTGAGAGAAACAGGCAGATGAAACATCAACCTGAAATATTAACAATTTTCCTCTCTCAACAGATGCTGGCAGACCTGTTAGTATCTCTAGCATTCAATATTTTTATTTAAATCTGTTTAGGAGTTAGATGGAGTCACCTTCATCAGAAAGAAATACCTCAAATGTGATATATTGCTCAGTTGGCTGCCAAGTTGCCCTCTGTTTATCTAAAGTGGATTAGGGGCATGTCAATAAGAAGCAATTGTAGGATTGTTCATAACAGCTTCCACCAAGGGTTAACATATTGCTGGCCCATTTCACACTAGCTTCCTTCCATTTTCTAAATAAATGTGCAAAAATGAAACTCCTCCAACTAGTTTGAGTGCTTATTTGGTTTGAGAAAACATTCTGCAGTATTTGCCGCTGATGTGCTATCACCAAGATCAATTTGTCCGGGGCAGTTTGGGTCAGTTAGTTGTTCGGAAATTAACTTAGAAATAATTCAAACTAATTTCCCAATGGTCATTTCAAATATTGCAATTATAAGATATATAAAATTCATGAAGTCTGCTGATAGATTTATATCATAGCTGTTAAGTCACCAACCAAAAATATTCAAACAGAAAATCTTCCCTTACATTTTTACCTACTGTACACCACAGCTATACATTTTTCCTATAACACAGGAAA
Organism: Chiloscyllium plagiosum; assembly: GCF_037043375.1. Taxonomy (NCBI): domain Eukaryota; kingdom Metazoa; phylum Chordata; class Chondrichthyes; order Orectolobiformes; family Hemiscylliidae; genus Chiloscyllium; species Chiloscyllium plagiosum. Next base: position 15,428,540 of record NW_028270168.1, read on the forward strand.
ATGAGTTACAGAGACAGATGTAGGTATTAGAGAAAAACAAAATAATTCCCATAATGGTAATTTTGCATTTATAAAGCTTTGAGCTTCTGATCTCCAAATGAGGTTATTCATCAATGTACAACACTGCCCAATGTTTGGCAAAGATATTCTTTAATAAAATTCTACTGTTCTCCAGGGTGATAGAAGCTGATAAAAGATCTGTGTCATACATTACATATCTCATTTCTAAAAAAGCTTACTTAGTATTTTTATATGTATCATAAAATGCTGAAGGCAACAAATCTACATATTTACATCCATTCAAATGCCTGTCACTGAGGTTTGGAGTGGTTCCCTGAAATCATTTGCAGATTACACCATGAGATAATGGGAGACTTCACTTTCAAAATAATGATGAGGCTAATGTTGCTCAGGGACTGGTTAGACCAGTTGGCTGGATTGCTAGCATGTGGTACAGAAAAATGCCCACAGCATGAGTGCAATTCCCATCTTGGCTAAGGAAGACTTGAGTTCTGCCCTCCTCACTCTGTCCCTCAGAGTAAAACACAATGGCAAACCATCAAACAGTGGCAACAGGAAACTGTCAAGAAAATGGCTCAGGATGAGGCATCAGCAGAAGATGAACCAAGAACCTGTCTTCAGAGACAGCAAACATGACGTGTTAGTGACACTCACCGTTAGTTATTCATTGATGGCCCGGCAACTTCAGGCAAAGAACAATAGCTCAGGCAAATACAAATTCCCAAACATTACTGTTGACATTGATGTTGTTGCTCTGTTGTTAACTCCATGAAAGCGACATTCCCTGATCTACCTTATTGGTACAACTTTTCATGTCATAATTTTCTACATATAAATAAACCAACCAGATATTTAGGACCAATTAGCAGCAGAAGCACTTTCCTAATACAGAAACAGAAATTGTTGGAAAAAATCAGCGGGTCTGGCAGCATCTGTGGAGAGAAAGCAGAATTGATTTCTCGGGTCCAGTGACCCTCCTTCAGAAGGTTTTGAGAAAGGGTCACTGGACCGAAGATGTTAATTCTGCTCTCTCTCCACAGATACTTCCACAACTGTGGAACTTTCCAGCAATTTCTGTTTTCGTTTCTGATTTCTAGCATCCACAAGTCTTTGTTTATTTTGCTTTAGTACCTTTTTAATGTTGAAATAATTGTTAATTATCATCAATTTCTATGGATCAGAAAATTAGCTGTTCCCAATTTGAAGCTCACTCCTTCAAATTTTGACTTTTTGTGGGAAATTTTAGAAAGGTCAAATGGCAAACCATCAAACAGTGGCAACAGGAAACTGCCAAGAAAATGGCTCAGGATGAGGCATCAGCAGAAGATGAACCAAGAACCTGTCTTCAGAGACAGCAAACATGACGTGTTAGTGACACTCACCGTTAGTTATTCATTGATGGCCCGGTAACTTTTCATCTCTGACCCTTTTTTTCTTTCACTCTTAATCTGACCCTTCTTCTCCCCTCTCTTATTTCTCATGCTGCACCTTATTAAGCAAAGTTAAAAATCACACAACACCAGGTTATTGTCTGACGGGTTTGTTTGAAAATATTTAACATTGATTTTCCCCAACCTTAGTTCACCTATCTGCTCAGTTCTTCTTCCATTTGCTTTCCCTACTTTATAAATTCCATTGCTTGTTCACTCAGGCCCAGATACCCTGTTGTCTCTTGCTGTGCCATTATTGTCACACATTTCCAGTAAAATTGTGAACAAATGCTTTGAGCTGAAAGGCACAGAGACAAATCTACCTCATGGCAGGAGCTATGAGTTGGCCACAGGAAGTACCAAACTTCTGCGATTTTCTGTTCTATGAGGATTTGTAACAAATACCTCAGCCCCCTGCGCAAATTTTCAATGTCATTTGGTAGCAGTAGAATTTATGGTTGGATTATAACTCACCCAATTTTTCAAAAGGGAGATTGCAGATACCTAATATCATGATTAAAATTTCCCTGCATTTTCACTAACATGAGATATTAAACTACAAATCTAATCAAAGCAGCAATAAAATGCCAATTATATCCAAAATTAATGATGGAGCTTTAAATGGAAATTTATCAAATCTTTTAATGGTATTTTAATTATACTTCAGCATTTTCATTTTAAAAGAAACATAATAGCTGTTAGTAAATTGTAGTACTTTGATTTATATGTTGAAAACCCATATTTCTTCCCTCCTGTGTTGCAGTCAGAGACACGACTTGGGTTTTAAATCTACCCAAGTTAATTTTGGTATCTGTTCTTCAACGATTTGCATTTTTTCTGAGGAGCTATTAATCCCTTGGGGGAGTTGATCGTTTTGTGTTAACATTTCAGTGGTTTTAGACACATAAATGGCTTTAAAAATTCTCTCTGTTCTTAATTCAAACTCTAAAGGGAGATTTTCCACTGCCAATTCAATTGAGGCTTTTGTGTCACATTGAACTCATGGACCTAAGCTTTCCACGTAGGCTAATTTGGATCATTATTTATTGTTGTTCATTCAGAGAGTAGGACCCTGAGAATCTGCAACAGTTTTGATGGACAGCAAACACTAACGTTTCTGGTATGACCTTCTAGAGGCGGAGCTTCTACTTCCTTGTCAGTGAATGGTTATTTGTGATCAGGTGACACAGACATACAGACATAAAGGTGTACAGCATTAGGCTAAAGGAAAAAGGCTCTTTGCCTGATCACGTCTGCCCTTGTTAAAAACAGCCACCTAACTACTCTAACCCTGTTTTCCAGCATTTGGCCCATGGCCTTGTTTGCCTTGGCATCTCAAGTACCTCATGGGAGGTTCCTGCCTCTACCACTCTTACAGACAGAGAGTTTCAGAGTCGTACCCTGCCCCTGGCCTAGGTGAAATGGCTTTTTCTCACATCCCATCTAAACTTCCTACCTTTTAGGTACTGGCCATTAATTGGAGATTCACCTGTGTTCATTCATCTAGATATGAGCAGTTTGAATGATGTCCTTCGTAGGCGGTTTTACAGGATCACAGTGTTGACAGATTCTGAGAAAGCTGCTAAGTCAAGTGTATGATCCTCAGACTCTGCCACAATTTGGTGCTTCAAGGGATGGGTAAATGTTGCTTTCTGGGGACCTTTGAATGCCTTCTGGGGTTTTAGTGTCATCTCTGCGTGCTCCTGATGAAGTCTCTCCATGTGTTCAGTGCCTTCCTCAATGAGCCTTCTCCACCTTGGTCACGTTTCTGATATGATCAAGTAGGCTTCACCTCCTCAGGGGTGCTCGGAGGATGTTCCTCATTGATCTGTTGCTGTGACCAAATTCCAAGTCGGGAAGTTACTTTGGGAGCCTGGTGTCAGGCAGACAAGGGATGTGTCTCCTCCAGGGGAAATGGTTTTGAGTGATTTCATTCTCAATAACAGTCAGAAGAGGACACTACTGTTGGGCCAGCCTTTCTGCTATCATATTTGGAGTATTTTGCAAAAGTACTAATGGTTGTACCTTGATCTCCCTTGCCTAAATATTTTGTGTCTCTGTAAATTAGAGCTTTTAATGGATAGAAATTAGTCTTGCATTCTATCTTGTACTGGTTGGCTATCTGGGGTCTAAAACTTGGCCTACTCCTTATTTGATGAGTAATATTAGGAAAGCCACAATGATTCACCAGAGCTGTTAGCGTTCCATAGCTCACTCGACATGGCTCACACAACCATCACAAGTTCTGGAAAATTGTTCTGGCAACTGGCCATTGACTGTTGCCAGCTTGTGAAACTGGACAGAGCACCTTGCATTGCCAAATACATCCATTCCACTGGTTATCAACTTAAGGAACAGCAGTATGACATGACGAAATCTATCAGCTGTAATTCTCATGGGCTGCACTTTGGTTTTCTTTCCTTCCATTTTCATCCAGTTATTTATTTTCCCCACAGTGTTTTTTCCTCTCGGTTGCTGGCAGTAATTTCCTGGAGATTACTATTTAATTCCTGGAGAGAACAAAAGAATCCTGGAACCTTGTCAGCCTGAGTAGGGTACATGCTAAACAACAAAAGAGAAACAGAAGGTTCAAAAAAGATCATGCATGACCAAAGATGTACAAATGCCAACTGCAGTCTGGAAATGCATTATGCCATTAAATACAACAGGGTATACAGAGGGTTTCAGACAAATCACCTTGAAATTGACTCATATCAGCCACATATATCTCTTTGGACACTATTACTCATCCTCATGAATCCTGATTTGCTCCCAAGCTCCCAAAACATCAAGGTCAAAATCTGTCTTCCTGACTGGAACTTCCATCATTGATCCACCCTCATCCTTTATCCTCCTCCAACGTTACTTATATTTTCATCCACTTCCCCAGAGTGTAAATGCATTGCAAATTGCATTGCACGTTTTGTTCACACACGTAGGCTGCATGTTTAAGAGCTTGTGTAGTTCTCATGCAAACTGACCCAAGTAATTTCTACTTCAAAACGATCATGCTCTGGATGTAGGTGGAGACAAGGCCAACGTTGTTCATCCATTCTTAATTGCCCTGAGAAAATAATGGTCCTAAGGTAATAACATTTTGACATAACTGAGTGGCTTGCTAGGCCTCTTCAGAAGCAGTTAAGAATCATCCATATTGGTGAATTTGGATATTCGTAGGCCAGACCAAGTAAGAACTATTTCCTTTTAATTAACCATTTGGATTTCTACAACAATCTGACAGCATCATATCATTATTTATTTTCTCTCTGAAACCTTTCTAAGTGAATTCAAACTTTGGAATATTTTGTGCAATTCTGCTCTCTCTTCTATCGGAAGGGTGTTGTGAAACTTGAAAGGGTTCAGAAAAGATTTACAAGGATGTTGCCAGGGTTGGAGGATTTGAGACACAGAGAGAGACTGAATTGGCTGGGGCTGTTTTCCCTGGAGCGTCGGAGGGAGGGTGAGGGGTGACCTTATAGAGGTTTATAAAATCATGAGGAGCATGGATAGGATAAATAGACAAAGTCTTTTCACTGGAGTAAGGGAGTCCAGAACTAGAGGGCATAGGTTTAGATTGAGACATGAAAGATATAAAAGAGACCTAAGGTGCAACTTTTTCATGTAGACAGTGGTGCGTGTATGGAATGAGCTGCCAGAGGAAGTGGTGGAGGCTGGTACAATTACAGCATTTAAAAGGCATCTAGATGGGTATATGAATAGGAAGGGTTTAGAGGGATATGGGCCAAGTGCTAGCAAGTGGGACTAGATTAGGTTAGGATAACTGTAAGAATAATAGGGTAGTTATGGTAAGGGACTTTAATTTTCCAAACATCGACTGGGACTGCCATAGTGTTAAAGGTTTAGATGGAGAGGAATTTCTTAAGTGTGTACAAGACAATATTCTGATTCAGTATGTGGATGTACCTACTAGAGAAGGTGCAAAACTTGACATACTCTTGGGAAATAAGGCAGGGCAGGTGACTGAGGTGTCAGTGGGGGAGCACTTTGGGGCCAGCAACCATAATTCTATTTGTTTTAAAATAGTGATGGAAAAGGATAGACCAGATCTAAAAGTTGAAGTTCTAAATTGGAGAAAGGCCAACTTGGCGGTATTAGGCAATAACTTTCAAAAGCTGATTGGAGGCAGATGTTCACAGGCAAAGGGACGGCTGGAAAATGGGAAGCCTTCAGAAATGAGATAACAAGAATCCAGAGAAAGTATATTCCTGTTAGGGTGAAAGAGAAGGCTGGTAGGTATACGGGGAATGCTGGATGACTAAAGAAATTGAGGGTTTGGTTAAGAAAAAGAAGGAAGCATATGTCAGGTACAGAGAGGATAGATAGTAGTTTAATTCCCGCCTCAGGCGACTGACTGTGTGGAGTTTGCACATTCTCCCTGTGTCTGCGTGGGTTTCCTCCGGGTGCTCCGGTTTCCCCCCACAGTCCAAAGATGTGCAGGTCAGGTGAATTGGCCATGCTAAATTGCCCGTAGTGTTAGGTAAGGGGTAAATGTAGGGGTATGGGTGGGTTGCGCTTCGGCGGGTCGGTGTGGACTTGTTGGGCCGAAGGGCCTGTTTCCACACTGTAATGTAATGTAATGTAATCTAATCTAATCGAGTGAATCCTTAGAAGAGTATAAAGAAAGTAGGAGTATACTTAAGAGGGAAATCAGGAGGGCAAAACGGAGACATGAGATGCTTTGGCAAATAGAATTAAGGAGAATCCAAAGGGGTTTTACAAATATATTAAGGACAAAAGGGTAATGGGGGAGAGAATAGGGCCCCTCAAAGATCAGCAAGGCGGCCTTTGTGTGGAGCCACAGAAAATGGGGGAGATACTAAATGAATATTTTGCATCAGTATTTACTGTGGAAAAGGATATGGAAGATATAGACTGTAGGGAAATAGATGGTGACATCTTGCAAAATTACAGAGGAGGAAGTGCTAGATGTCTTGAAACGGTTAAAGGTGGATAAATCCCCAGGACCTGATCAGGTGTACCCGAGAATTCTGTGGGAAGCTAGAGAAGTGATTGCTGGGCCTCTTGCTGAGATATTTGTATCATTGATAGTCACAGGTGAGGTGCCGGAAGACTGGAGGTTGACAAATGTGGTGCCACTGTTTAAGAAAGATGGTAAGGACAAGCCAGGGAACTATAGACCAGTGAGCCTGACATTGGTGGTGGGCAAGTTGTTGGAGGGAATCCTGAGGGACAGGATGTACATGTATTTGGAAAGGCAAGGACTGATTAAGGATAGTCAACATGGCTTTGTGCATGGGAAATCATGTCTCACAAACTTGATTGAGGTTTTTGAAGAAGTAATAAAGAAGATTGATGAGGGCAGAGCAGGAGATGTGATCTATATGGACTTCAGTAAGGCATTCGACAAGGTTCCCCATGGGAGACTGATTAGCAAGGTTAGATCTCACGGAATACAGGGAGAACTAGCCATTTGGATACAGAACTGGCTCAAAGGTAGAAGACAAGGGTGGTGGTGGAGGGTTGTTTTTCAGACTGGAGGCCTGTGACCAGTGGAGTGCCACAAGGATCGGTGCTGGGTCCTCTACTTTTTGTCATTTACATAAATGATTTGGATGCGAGCATAAGAGGTACAGTTAGTAAGTTTGCAGATGACAGCAAAATTGGAGGTGTAGTGGACAGCGAAGAGGGTTACCTCAGATTACAACAGGATCTGGACCAGATGGGCCAATGGGCTGAGAAGTGGCAGATGGAGTTTAATTCAAATAAATGCGAGGTGCTGCATTTTGGGAAAGCAAATCTTAGCAGGATTTATACACTTAACGGCAAGGTCCTAGGGAGTGTTGCTGAACAAAGAGACCTTGGAGTGCAGATCATAGCTTCTTGAAAGTGGAGTCGCAGGTAGATAGGATAGTGAAGAAGGCGTTTGGTATGCTTTCCTTTATTGGTCAGAGTATTGAGTACAGGAGTTGGCAGGTAATGTTGCGGCTGTACAGGACATTGGTTAGGCCACTGTTGGAATATTGCATGCAATTCTGATCTCCTTCCTATTGGAAAGATGTTGTGAAACTTGAAAGGGTTCAGAATAGATTTACAAGGATGTTGCCAGGGTTGGAGGATCTAAGCTACAGGGAGAAGCTGAACAGGCTGGGGCTGTTTTCCCTGGAGCATCGGAGGCTAAGGGATGACATTATAGAGGTTTACAAAATTATGAGGGGCATGGATAGGATAAATAGACAAAGTCTTTTCCCTGGAGTTGGGGAGTCCAGAACTAGAGGGCATAGGTCTAGGGTGAGAGGGGCAACATTTTCACGCAGAGGGTGGTATGTGTATGGAATGAGCTGCCAGAGAAAGTGGTGGAGGTTGGTACAATTGCAACATTTAAGAGGTGTTTGGATGGGTATATGAATAGGAAGGGTTTGGAGGGATATGGGCCAGGCACTGGCAGGTGGGACTAGATTGGGTTGGGATATCTGGTCGGCATGGACGGGTTGGACCGAAGGGTCTGTTTCTTTGCTGTACATCTCTATGACTCAAAATATTCAATTGGTCTTGGTGTGGCTTGAATTCAACATTAGAATCACATAGCATTTTGTTACCAGGCCTATTTCTTGTTTCTGAGACTCCAATCCCTTTGACCTTAGTTTTGGCCCACCAAAGCTGTCGGGGTGGCACAGTGGCTCAGTGGTTAGCACTGCTGCCTCACAGTGCATGGAGTTGGGTTCGATTTCACCTCAGGCGACTGTATATCCGGAGTTTGCAGATTCTCCCTTTGTCTGTGTGGGTTTCCTCTGGATGCTCCAGTATCCTCCCTCAGTCCAAAGATGTGTAGGTTGGGTGAATTGGACATGCTTAAGTTGTCCATAGTGTTCAGGAATGTGTAGGTTAGTTGCATTAGTCATGGGTAAATATAGGGTAGTGGAAATGGGTCAGGGTGGGTTATTGTTCAGAGGGTCAGTGTGGACTTGTTGGGCTGAAGGGCCTGTTTCCCTACTGTAGGGATTCTTTGATTCTATCAAACGTCTTTATCCTGAAAGGTGCTACTTTCTCGAAGTTTCTCCCTACAGCTTCCACAAATGGCATGGGATGTTATATCAATTGTTAATTTTACATCCAAGGTCAATACATTTTTCGTTAAGCAATGGTATTGAAGGATAAGGGCCAAAGAGAGGTATATGGAGTTATGTCACAGATCAGCCATGATCTCATTGAAAAGCAGAACAGGTCTTAGGGGCTGAATGGCCTACTCCTGTTCCTATGTACCTTACCTTTAACTCATCCCTTCGAAAGTTCCTTAAAGTTTTAATTGATTGAGTGTTTGATCACCTATTTCTAATTTCTCCTTTACTGGTTCAGCATCTTTTTCCATATGTCTACCTATAAAGCCCCTTGGGATACTATTGAACAATACAAATCCAGATTCATGTTTTTTTAAAGAGCTAGATCCATATTGAAATGGCAAATGTTTAGCTTTTCCTGCTTTATAAACCTCTGCAATGTGAATGGACTCAGTTTCATTTCATAGCTGATCTCAAGTTGACACTGCAGAGTGTGTCAGCTGTTGCTAGCACTCCTGATTCAGAAGGTTTTGGTTTTTAAGTCCTAATCCAGGACTTGAGTCTAAATCTGGGTTGGCATCCCAGTGCAGTGGGGAGTAGGTGCTGCGCTGCCAGGGGAGTCATTAACTTGTCTTGTTTGAAATCAAGTTAATATTTCTTGCTGCATCTCCATGCCAACCATAGTCTAGCATTAGCACCTTCTTTTCAAGTGATATTTCCTCTTTCCTGGGCGGAACTTCCCAATGGAATTGGTAGCCAAAGGTCAGTACTTGAATGAAGAGACTCTCGTTTGCCTCAGGTGTTTTCTTCATTGGACTCAACAGTCATGAATGTCGACCATCTGCCCAATAAAATCATGCAGGCACCTTGGATTCTGTATTGGGACTGCTTCCTGGATTATGGATATTGACCATCAAAATGACCTGTATGCAGTCAGATACTAGCTAAACATTCAATAAATGCAGATTTTTCAAAGAGGCAATCCTTACTTTCTCCTTGTGACTGATTTGAAGAGTTCTGATGGGCGACACTTACATCGCCCTGCACTGAAAGCAACTTTGCCAGCCACTGACGGTTTTCCAGTGGGTGCTGCCCTATGAAAAGTAAAAACACAGTGCTGCCTTAATTTATTCACCCCAAACTGCCTAATTTAAAATGAACAAGCCACAATCGACCAGCAAAGCTCCATTAACTGCCATTTTGCTGAAGCTCTCTCATTTCATTAAATGAAGACTTTTAGCTTTGAGTGAAGTCCACGTCTCTCTGTCAATCCCCCAAGAATCATCAGCCCCATTCTACCCCATACTTAGCCGAAAACACAGACAAAGGTCAGCCATATTTATTTTTCCTTTGGCTGTGCATCATATGCCTGCCTCCTGGTCTCAAGTCACGGCGATTTTACATATGAACGTACTGCTGTCCCTGTGAGCAGTGCCTGGCCCATCCATGGCGTTCTTATTTGGTGTGATTTTATAATCCCAACATTGCAGCACTTTGGCACCAGTCCTGCCTGTCCACAGCCCTGAACAACAAAGGCTTGGATGTCAGCTAAGTGAGAATTGGGGAAAAGAATCTACGCAGCATATTGGAATGTCTCATACTTTGCTTGCGCTGTTCTCTAATTTAGTGACAATATTGACAATTCAGTTAGAAATATTGAGAAGATGTTTTTAAAAGTGTCCACATAACAGGTCTAGACTTAGGAAGCTTCAAAACACAGACGAGCAGTTGCAAGTGTTGAACTGGAAAATCAAATCCAGAAGAAGTCTAGAGACTGTCACTTGAAGCTCACTTTTTCTATTTAGGCAATTGTAATTGTCGCCTTGACAGAATCGTCATGTTGTACTCTATTTTGACTCCTTCAGAGTGGCGTTCTACACCACATGACCTTCTGCTACAAATTGTAACATTCCAGGAGATCTCCTATCACGATGTGTCACATTCATCTCTCTTGTACCATCTTCGTAGTTCATCTGTAACCACCCTGCAATGTTTGTCTTCCAGGCAGCATCAGGAGGTGGAGAAGTCAACGTTTCAGGTGTAACCCTTCTTCAGGATTGGGGCTGGGTGTTAGGGGAACTGCGGATAAAGGGAGAGGGGGAGCAGGGTGCTGAGGTGGGGCTAGGCGAAGACAGGCAGTGGGTATGACCTGATTGGTCGACGGGAGGGATGAATCTGATTGATGGCTAGAAGGAAGGGTCAGTTAGAGGAATGGAAGAGAGAGAGAGCAGCTAGGAAGGGAGTCAGGTGGTGGGAAGGGAGGATAGTTGAAATTGGAGTACAGAGTACAGCCCTGAGGACTCAACATTGAGTTCTTCAATCTCAACTAACCTCCCTTCCTATCGCTTGCCTCCCTTTCCAGTCCCTCCCCCTCCCCTCCATTCCTCTCATTGACCTTTCCTACCTGCCATGAACTGTATTTATTCCTTCCATTGACCAACCAGATCGTACCCTGTACCTGTTGTCACCTATCCCCAGCTCATCACTCTGCTCCCCCACTCCCTTTATCTGCAGCTCCCCTAACACCCAGCCCCAGTCCTGAAGAAGGGTTACACCTGAAACATTGACTTCTCCACATCCTGATGCTGCCTGGCTTTGATGTCTACTTCCAGCCTCCTGCCTGTTTACCTTGGGTTCCAGCATCTGCAGTTTTCTTTTGTCTCTAACCATGTCTGTCTTCCGACAACCTATAGGTCAACCCCTTTTACTGCTGCTCTCTGGAAGAAATCTCTGCAGCTTTTCAGCTCATGGCTAAAATACTGCCATTCCTTTTCTGGATGTCTGGAGTTCCTTTATTGCTCTTGCAATTTCAAATCTCATGACTGCTTCAAAGTTTAACACTGAGACTTTGGACACATGCAAAGAGACTGCTCTTGCATATGAGAGCAGTGGTTAGCACTGCTGCCTTGCAGCGCCAGGGACCCGGGTTCAATTCCTGCCTCGGGCAACTGTCTGTGGAGTTTGCACATTCTCCCCGTGTCTGTGTGGGTTTCCTCCGGGTGCTCTGGTTTCCTCCCACAGATCAAAGATGTGCATGTCAGGTGAACTGGCCATGCTAAATTGCCCGTAGTGTTAGGTGCATTAGTCAGGGGTAATTGTAGGGGAATAGGTCTGGGTAGGTTGCTCTTTGGAGGGTCGGTGTGGACTGTTGGGCCGAAGGGCCTGTTTCACACTATAGGGAATCTAATTATAAACGCAATTGGTGGAAGTGACTCTGATAAAGAATGTGATAACTTTAGGCATGTTTACAAAAAATGTTGTATTGCCTTTAAATACACTCTTCTGGATCAACTCCAAAGCAGCACACAGCATGCAAAAGGAACAATTTAAATAAGTATGTTGCAAATAAATGAATTAGTTTTGATATGTACCCAGCAGTGGAACTGCTCATCTTAGCTGTGAGCCTGTGATCCCTGGGTTTTGCGTGAGAGATGCAGACCATGAGTGTGAAGAAAGTGCCATTTTCTTGTCGTCAGCCATTTGGGGGTAACCAAGTTTAATTACCAAGGATCTGACAGTTTTGTCACTTGCTGTCAAAGTTGCACAAGACCAGCTGAATCATCGTCGTCTCCTGGTCATTATTAAGCGTCTGAGAAAGCGTGGATTCTTTCTCTCGCCATTTCAAGTGTTGTCGGATTCCAGTCATGATGGGCTGCAGACATGAACTTAAAGCAATTCCTTACCTTTTCTTTTAACACTTGAGCATGGTCACCACTTTGAAAGATTCCTTGTCGTGAGTCTTTTTCTTTAAAAAAATGCAGTGGTCTGACTAAGTATAAAATTTAAAAAGAGAAAGCACTATCACACACTCAAACCACAATACAGGAAGAACATTCGCAATGTCAAGAGAAAATGATTCCAATACAGCTGTAAGATTTGCATACTAATGTTCATTTTTAATTTAGACAATTGAATACAAATATTATCCATTTAGTGGGAACTGGCTGTGCCAACACAGTTCCTTTCAGTGAAATGTCCCTCAGCTGACATGAGGATCAGCATTTCTTACAGAGCATTCCTGCAATGTGTTCCCTCCCCCACTTCTCATGCGGGTGGAATGTTTTGTAACAATGATGTTTTTTAGGGATCATTAAAGAATAAAGTATTTGTGACCATGTTAAATTGTGCCGCTGAAGTGCTCTTCATAAATCCCACATACTCCACATGACTTGCTCCAAATGGCACCGAGGGTGATTTGCACAGAGGCAGCTGTGGCCCTCAGCAGTCGCCCTTGATAACTTGACCTCACAATACTTCTCTGTCTAATCTCTGTGCACTGTATGCAAATGACAGCATCCGGAACAATACAGCAAGTGTCAGAATTTAAACTTTACGAAACCAATCGGCGTTATTTTGGCGATTCTCTTGATTTCATGAGCCTGAAAGTGGTGTCAGGCCACTCTGAGGTTTATCATTAATGAGGCAAAAGTGTCTGATAAACCTTTCCCTCTACTCTACGTTTGGGATGGATATAACTAGGAGAACTAACCTGGTGGATTTTAATCGTTGTCACCAAAGGAACTGAAAATCCACAAGGAGGCTTGTGCAGAAGGTGCTATCTCAATGAACAGGAACACTAGTGGTTTCAGGATGCAAATGAGAGATTTGAAAAGCCTAGAATGGTCTAATTCTTCTCAGTCAGATATCCCCCTGTGTCACCCCACCCACCCGTGAGACTTACTTAATATCCAGCTGGCAAAAAATGACAAGATTTCAAAGTACGCCCCGCCCCACAGATAGCTCAGTGATCCCAGAAGCAACTCTGTCCCACAGTCTAGCCTCCAGATTTCTGCAGGCACCAGTTCAACCAGCTGGAGGCACCCTACCAGCAGCCCCCCACCTCCACTACCTGTTTGCCTGGGAGCCCCTGTAAAGAGGTTACTCTCATAGTGATGGCAGAGCGTGAGGCCCTGGCATAGTGGCAACCACCATTCTCCACGTTCCCTCCCCCCACCCCCCACACCAGCAATGATAGCCTGGCCGAGCTTGGCTGCACCCCCTATTCCTCCCATCCATCTCATTTCCCTTCCTCTCCCAGTCCCCTCCCCTTCTCCCCCTCACTCCCTCCCCTCCTCCTCCCCCTCACTCCCTCCCCTTCTCCCCTCCTCCCCCTCCCTTCCTCCCTCTCCCCTTCTCCCTCTCACTCCTTCCACTTCTCCCCCTCCCCCTCCCCTTCTCCCCCTAATTCCATCCCCATCTCCCCTCACTCCCTCCCCTTCTCCCCCTCACTCACTCCCTTTCTCCCCTCCCTTTCTCCCTCTCACTCCCTCCCTTTATCCTCCTCCCCTTCTTCCTCTCCCCTTCTCCCCTTTCTTCCTGTCCCCCACTCCCTCCCCTTCTCCCTCTTCTTCCCCTCACTCCCTCTCCTTCTCCCCTCCCCTTCTCCCTCTCCCCTTCTCCCACTAACTCTATCCCTTTCTCCCCTCTCTTTCTCTCCCTCACTCCCTCCCCTTCTCCCCTCTCTTTCTCTCCCTCACTCCTTCCCCTTCTCCCTCTCTCCTACTCCTTTCCTTTACTCCTCCATTCACTCTCCTGTCCCCTCCACTTCTCATCTCCCTGCTCCTCCATGCCCCTCCCTTCCCTCACCTCCTTTCCCTTGCCCGTTTCTTCCCACACCCCCCCCCCCCCCCCAGACCCCTTCCCCACTCCTGCTGTACAGTAGTAATTCCATAATTCTATAAACTTTGAGGAAAATTCACCTCACCTTCTACTCTCTGAACCTCACCTGTCCATGGAGAGAATATACTGAGTAGGTATATTCTGCATTGTCTCTTTGCTGTCACTCCCCAGACAGAGACATGAATTTACATGTACCTGAATATATAGGACTCCAAACATCCAAGATCTGATGGTGATTAAATGTCAGACTGTCAAAACTTGCATCCTTGTGTGTCAGCTCATCAGTGCTGGATGCTAGCATCACAACACGCTGTTCATATTTTGTCTGGTCACATTTATGCAGGGCCCAAACAAATCGCTTTGTACCAATCTGAAGCAAACAGAAGGGGCTTTGCTCAGTTGATGTTTTAACACAGCAAAAAAACTGGAATAAACCTGACCATTCTGTATAATGACTGGGAGAAGGAAACGTGAGATTTATTTTCTGCGCACTCGCGTTGCCTTTCTGTGGCTCCACCTGTGAATTGTCATCATTCTTTTTATGTTTGCAAAACCGCTGAAAATAGTAACCCCCGTTCTGTGTTAAATACGACATCTCTTCAGTCATCAATGCCTCCTGATGGGAGAAATTTTCAGTGGGCAGTTCATTGGAAGAAACTGCTTGATCTCTAGCATAGCCAAAGTCTGAGACTGACAACTAAATATAAACATCTGACCAGCTGCAACAGCTTCTCGGGAAAAGATAAATACTTTCATAATTATAATTCTGATTACATCACTACAATGAAAGGGTGACCTGATAATGTTAAGAGTTGCTACAAACAGTATTTATCATACTGTACTCTCCAGAGATCTTCATTAACTGTTGCATCGATATCCCTGTGTTCCTTCACCTACATTGGCTCCTGATCAATTTTAAGATTAATGAGGAGGTGCCAGTGTTGAACTGGGATGGACAAAATTAAAAATCTCACAACATCAGGTTATAGTCCAACAGGTTCATTTGGATATACTAGCTGCTCCTTCAAAGGAGCAGCTCTCCGAAAACTAGCACTTCCAAATAAACCTCTCGGATTATAACCTGGTGTTGTGTGACTTTTAATTTAAGATTCCCATTCTTGTTTTCAAAATCCTTCATGACCTCGCCTCTCCCTACCTCTGTCATTTCTGATCCAGTGGCCATCCAAGACCTCTGCTTCCCTCCTATACTGCCATCCTTCACATCTCCAATTATCTTGCTCCCCACTTTGGCAGTCATTTCTTCCATTCAGAGGCCATAAGTTCTGGAATTTCCTCACAAACCCTCTCTGTCTCCTATTGAAACCTTAAAACCTACTTCCTTGACTAAGCTTGTCACCTGTCCTAAATCTCCTTCAGTGATTGTGCCCTGTTTTCTTTGATAATCCTCCTGAAATGTTTCACTACATTAATGGCAGTAGATAAATGAGGCAAGGTAAGTCAATGTTCAATTTGAATTTATTCACGTGTATTGATTTTTAAAAAACGATGGTAGGTGAATTGTTTATTAATTGCATTTAATTGTCTTCTACGGTCAGTGGCCATAAACTGGGGATTTAATTGTGTTCCCATAAATAGGAAAAACAGAGCTTATGTTGTACAGTGATGGTATCCATACCTTTGGGCCAGGAGGAATATATATAAATCCCACATTTGTGTGCCATAGTATGCTGGAACTGGATGACTTTTAAAAAAAAATACAAGCAGGAGCAATTAGAACTGTTAATGGGTTGGGAGATGTTTGTTTGAAATCAGTATCTTTAAATAAATATTTGTAAAGTATTGGTTCCCAATGCTATCCTTCCCCACCTGACTTTCTAGACATGGAAACACATTTGTATTAAATGCTGTTTCCATGTGTTTGGTGTCAATGGGTACCACTATTTTGTTTTTGGTCAGCACCATAGCCTTGGGCAGTGATTTACTCAGGGGCCAGACATATCAAAAATAAATTAAATGGAGCAGAAACCTTTGGGGTCTATGCACTGCTGTAAAGTCTGGCTTTGCATAGTTGTAGGTCATCAAGACAGCTGCAAAATGATTCTGTTGCCTGTACTGATGACTAGTTGGGCTTCATACTGGCAATAAAACTTTAGAACCCTTGATTTATAGAGTCATGGAGATGTACAGCACGGAAACAGACCCTTTGGTCCAACACGTCTGTGTCGACCAGATATCCCAACCCAATCTAGTTCCCTTCCCTGTTTTCTGAAATATGTTTCCTTTTCAAAGTTTGTGCGAAGATTTGTAGCTCGGGTGCTCGTTGTTGTGGTTCTGTTCGCCGAGCTGGAAGTTTTTGTTGCAAACGTTTCGTCCCCTGGCTAGGCGACATCATCAGTGCTTGGGAGCCTCCTGCGAAGCGCTTCTTTGATGTTTCCTCCGGTGTTTATAGTGGTCTGTCCCTGCCGCTTCCGTTTGTCAGTTTCAGCTGTCCGCTGTAGTGGTTGGTATATTGGGTCCAGGTCGATGTGTTTGTTGATGGAGTTTGTGGATGAATGCCATGCCTCTAGGAATTCCCTGGCTGTCTGGCTTGCCCCACGATAGTAGTGTTGTCCCAGTCGAATTCATGTTGCTTATTGTCTGCATGTGTGGATACTAAGGATAGCTGGTCGTGTTGTTTCGTGGCTAGTTGATGTTCATGTATGCGGATTGTTAGCTGTCTTCCTGTTTGTCCTATATAGTGTTTAGTGCAGTCCTTGCATGGTATTTTGTACACTACATTCGTCTTGCTCATGTTGGGTATCGGGTCCTTCGTTCTGGTGACTTGTTGTCTGAGCGTGGCTGTTGGTTTGTGTGCCGTTATGAGTCCTAGGAGTCTCAGTAGTCTGGCAGTCAGTTCCGAGATGCTCCTGATGTATGGTAGTGTGGCTAGTCCTTTTGGTTGTGGTATGTCCTCGTTCCGTGGTCTTTCTCTTAGGCATCTGCTGATGAAGTTGCGCGGGTATCCATTTTTGGCGAATACCTTGTATAGGTGTTCCTCTTCTTCTTTTTGCAGTCCTGGTGTACTGCAGTGTGTTGTGGTCCTTTTGAATAGTTTCCTGATGCAGCTTCGTTTGTGTGTGTTGGGGTGGTTACTTTCGTAGTTTAGGACTTGGTCTGTGTGTGTGGCTTTCCTGTATACTCTTGTAGTGAATTCTCCGTCTGGTGTTCTCTGTACCATCACGTCTAGGAATGGGAGTTGGCTATCCTTTTCTTCTTCTCCCGTGAATCGGATTCCTGTGAGTGTGGCGTTGATGATCCGGTGTGTTTTTTCTATTTCCGTGTTTTTAATGATTACAAACGTGTCATTGACATATCTGACCCAGAGTTTGGGTTGAATTTGTGGTAGGACTGTTTGTTCTAACCTTTGCATAACTGTTATGCAAAGGTTAGAACAAACAGTCCTACCACAAATTCAACCCAAACTCTGGGTCAGATATGTCAATGACACGTTTGTAATCATTAAAAACACGGAAATAGAAAAAACACACCGGATCATCAACGCCACACTCACAGGAATCCGATTCACGAGAGAAGAAGACAAGGATAGCCAACTCCCATTCCTAGACGTGATGGTACAGAGAACACCAGACGGAGAATTCACTACAAGAGTATACAGGAAAGCCACACACACAGACCAAGTCCTAAACTACGAAAGTAACCACCCCAACACACACAAACGAAGCTGCATCAGGAAACTATTCAAAAGGGCCACAACACACTGCAGTACACTAGGACTGCAAAAAGAAGAAGAGGAACACCTATACAAGGTATTCGCCAAAAATGGATACCCGCGCAACTTCATCAGCAGATGCCTAAGAGAAAGACCACGGAACGAGGACATACCACAACCAAAAGGACTAGCCACACTACCATATATCAGGAGCATCTTGGAACTGACTGCCAGACTACTGAGACCCCTAGGACTCATAACGGCACACAAACCAACAGCCACGCTCAGACAACAACTCACCAGAACGAAGGACCCGATACCCAACATGAGCAAGACGAATGTAGTGTATAAAATACCATGCAAGGACTGCACTAAACACTATATAGGACAAACAGGAAGACAGCTAACAATCCGCATACATGAACATCAACTAGCCACGAAACGACACGACCAGCTATCCTTAGTATCCACACACGCAGACAACAAGCAACATGAATTCGACTGGGACAACACTACTATCGTGGGGCAAGCCAGACAGAGAACAGCCAGGGAATTCCTAGAGGCATGGCATTCATCCACAAACTCCATCAACAAACACATCGACCTGGACCCAATATACCAACCACTACAGCGGACAGCTGAAACTGACAACCGGATGCGGCAGGGACAGACCACTATAAACACCGGAGGAAACATCAAAGAAGTGCTTCGCAGGAGGCTCCCAAGCACTGATGATGTCGCCTAGCCAGGGGATGAAACGTTTGCAACAAAAACTTCCAGCTCGGCGAACAGAACCACAACATATGTTTCCTTTCTCTCTTTTTCTCTTTCAGTCTCTGACAATATCCAGCAGCTGATGAACTTTGAATCTCAGCCCCTTTAAGTAATATTTCTGGTGAGGGCCACAGTCAGTGAATGAGATGCTGCAAAGACATGTATCGTCACACCTTAGTAATACTATACAACGGTGTTAATATTTACATTGCTGACCAACAGTGATGGCTACAGAATCCGATAAATCTAGGCTCGGGTCAGAGGCAGAACGTTGGGGTGGAATGGGAAGGGTTATTGATTGGCACAGGACAGAGATTGGGAACCTAAGCAGAGGGAGGTTGGGATTCATCATACTGGGGAAGATCGCAGATTCCAAAGGGAATTGGAAAGCCTCAGTTGGGGTTTTGGATGGGTGGGTGGAGAGTTGTCTTGTGGTTGGAGTGATGGTGCTGTGAAGGCCACAGGAAGGGTACAGTGTATCAGCAGCTACATGGGGGTGGAGGCAGAGGGAGGTGGGTGAAAGGAGAGAACCAGCGGTCTTGGTAATGCAAGAAAGTCAGGAGAATGGGGTTGGAGGGAGATCGGGGCCTTGGGAATTGGGTGAAAGGTCATGGGGAATAGTGGGATCTGGTTGGGGAAGGGTGTCAGGCAGGCACCTGTATCCAAGCGTGAAAATGCTCATTTTGGGACTCTGCCAAGTCCTCATCTTTGATGAAGGTGCCAAAAGCAAAATACTGGAATGACAATGAGGTTTAAAAGAACAACCAACCACCTTAGAATGGGCCAGTTTCCCGCACGAACACCAGCCTTGTGATATAGCAGCAAGTGGGTGAAAGAAACCGGGTATCAGCCAAGACATTTCAATTCAGATTTTTGTGTTTAAACAACCAAATCCACTCCGTTTCCCTCCCCCCGTCAAACACACACCAATTACCAATTTCCGATCAAATATCAGCTCGAGATATTAAGCAAAGTCTTCAGGTACAGCAAGAGGCAGCAAAATGTTTGGATCGAGGTATCATAGATGTAACTCAATCCTCCTTTTAAAGCATTTGTCCTCTTTCTATTTCTATATCAACATTACAAATGTGAAGATGAAAATCTACAATGGAAACTGCCTCTATAAGCCCATCATGTTTAAAGAGTCTTGTAATGCAGTGTTCATGTCCGTACATTTTGGGCAGATTGTCTGAGTTCAAGTCCAACCTGTCAGAGAGGTACGACAATATGTCTGAGCTGATAGATTTAAAATGATGCATTAAAAAAAACTAATCGGGCTGCAATAACATCCTGCTATTAGTGATGGTGTTGCAGTTTCTTTTGCAGCCCGGGTAGGAGAATGGAATGGCTTGGGCGAGGGTACATCATTTTGTTCCATATTTGCAAATACAAATCTATAATGAACTGAGTTGATGAGAGGAGTGTGCGGATGTGAGAGTTCAGAGTAAAAAAGTAAGTTGCATTACAATGACACGTAACCGCTAAGCGCTGCACTTATTTTGTAAGTGCAATTCTGACAAACTGAATAATTACACGTTTGATCCAACTTCTTCTTTTTGCCAATGGCATTAGGCACAGACTTACAAATGAGATCGGAGTCATGTCGCTTGAAAAGATTTTGAGCTGACTTAATTGAGTTTTTGGGTACATTGGACAATGTATTTCAGACATCATTCTCAGTAAATATCTCTGAGATTCTTAGCAACTTTTGAAAATATGATTATCTGAAATTCACATCATCTTGGGAGACATGTATCATTTTAGTGACCAGATTTCACTTTCCCAGATGACTATGGGGGTTGGATTGTAAAAGCATTATCTTTCAAATTCCCAAGGAATGCAATAAAACAGCAGATGCTCTTCACAAGAATTTCGTGATCCGGTTTAACTGCAAACATTAGGAATGAGGGGATAACTCAGAGTTGAGGGGCTTTCTTTTCCCCTTAATGGTCTTTGAGAACCAAAACATAGTGTGTTATTTGTGAAGTAAATGGACTGTTACTTAAATTTGCAATGACAAACACAAGAATAAAAAGAGGAACAAAGTCAAGAAATGTGTCTTGAAGGAAAAATAACTGGCATTGATACAGCACCTTGCAAGACCTGGAGTCATTCTAAAGCTTTTGCCAATTGTTGACCAATCAGAATGGGATGTTTGGTTAGATGGCTGCTCCATTGTTCCTACAGTAACCCATTTGTACATGCCAAGGTTACACCAACACCCACCCTCCCAAACAAAACCATGAATAATCAGGTTATCTGTTTTTAAGAAACTGTTTGAGGGAAAATGTGGGCCAGGAAATCAGGAGAACATCAATTACCATCCCCTTCACAATAGAGCTTTTCAACATTTTTCATTTTGGGAAAAATTTCCAGTTTACGATGATTCAACTTTATATTCTGCTGAATTCAAAGGCGAAGATCAGAGTTTGTAGCCTACAGTTATCTCTGACTTGAACTGATTGATCTTGACACTTTATTTCTTACCAGTCAATCACAAAATATCATTCATAGCTGTTAAGAATATGAGAAAAATAGATGTGAGAACAGGCTTGTCAGTCTATCCAGTTTCCAGCAATTTAAAGGCTGATTTTTGGACCAATCTTTCATATCCACCAGTTTGATATTCAGCCTCAATGTCAAGCATAAGCCTCTGTGTCCCAACCAGTAACAGTTTGCTCTTTCAAGGAAACTGCTCAAATTGTCTGGAAGAGAGAGTGAAAAGAAAATAGTAAAATATCTCAGGTTTTTAATAATGGTGAGAAGCAGCTCAATTTAAAGAATTGCTTCTTCCAGACTTTAGGAAACCAGTTGAGAAAAGAAACACCAGCTTTTATCAAAAACAGACTTCAGAAACCAGTTGGTACTACCACATGGTGCCTTTGCTATGTGTCTTTGCTTAAATACATTTTATGTATACAATTTCTTTGATGTGGGTGTTGGTGACTTCGAGATAGGTAGGTAAGCTGGAAAGCCATTGGAATAGTCCAGTCTGGAGTGAGAAAGGCATGAATATGAATTGCAGCAGATGGCTTTGGCTGGGGCAGAATGGGGAATGTTATGGAGCTGGATGTCAGTGGTCATTGTGATGCAAAGCATAGGAGGCCTGAAGCTCTGCTCAGGTGTGAAGTAAAGGCTGAAGCTATGAACAGTTTGCTTTACTAGTGATTGAGGAGGATCAAGGAATGGCTTAGTCAAGATTGCAAGCAGGACAAGTGGTGTTGGCAGCACAAGTCAAGGTAGATGATCACATGATTCAGATAATATCAATGTGTAGATGAGAGGATACAAAGTATTTTAGAAGTTAACAATAGAAGAGATGGAAGTTGGAGCTGATTTATTTATCATTGGATAGATAAGAATGGTAACAAGTGAGTGCAGATTTTGGGGTGGGGGGGGGAGAGTGAATGGTGGCGTAGAGATGATGGCACTGGATTAGTAATCCAGAGGTTTATTGATGAGGTATCTGACCTCCACCTGAAATGATAGCTATCTCCATTCCTAAGGTATCCTGGGCCTATATCCTCAAGGATTCCTAAGCTTTCCAAATGGGCATCCTGTCTATCCAGAGGAAATGTGCTGAGAATTAACCTACACTTATCTTAACTAATCGCCATGCTCTGGGTTCCAGACACCAAAGACTCCAAATTTCTAGTTGAGAGCACATAGCCAGCTCTTGGAACACCACACCTGTGTAATACGGCCTGACCCCAATCCCAATCCCATAAAACCGAGGAATGTCAAGAGGACTTAGGATTTCTGACTCTTTCTGGTAATTTCAACACACTAAGGTGTCTCTCCAACATGATAATCTAGGCCCAAATCAAATCCAAACTGCTTCAAAGTGCCAAAACTTGTCAATAGTCCCTTTTTACAAAGTCAGAATTTCAACTTTTAATTGGTCAAACTACTTATCCATCAAAAAACATTTACAGATTACCTTTAAAAATAAGGTTGTTCCATTCTAACACCAAACCAGGTTACTCTGCAACAAAGTATTACTTCTACAGTTTTTTTAATGCCTGTACCTATTAACATGACACCAGATATGCTAAATCTGTCAGTAGACTGCGACTATCAATTCACTGCGAATCTTAGCACCTGGGTATCATAAAAGGCAAGTTTATATTCTAGTAGAGCAGTCAACGGAACAAATGAGAGACAATCTGTCATGGTATAAATGGCCCAAGGCTCAGGGAATCAATGCAGATCCACAGAAGTGTAGGTTTATCAATGTTCCACTTGAGTAAGGAGACCAGTTGCATGAAAGCAACTCAGCCTTCTGTATTTCCACTGACTCAGGAGCAAAGAGCACACACTCCACAGCAACTCAGCTGCAAATGTCACGCTGAGCTACATGGATGGGATCACTAACTTATTAGGAGTAGAACATTCTTTGGATTCTTTTGTTAATTTGGGTGAGGTGTCTTCACATTTGTTAAATTATCATTAAAACAGTCAAGATTGAATAAATATTACATTGCTCCAGCAAAACTGTCACAGCACATTGTTGTCATGCCCATGTTGATGACTCAGTGCATATTTAATATACAAGAGGAGCTTCTGAAAAGTTCAGAGTGGGTGGGATGTAATTAATCTCAGACAATGACTTAACTCAGGCGCTGCACTTGAATTCCGCACACTGCACACTCTGTGTGAAATAGTTCAAACTCTGCTTGGGAAGAAGTCATGATCTTTCCTGCCTCCCCCTGCCTTGTTGTTCCCCTCCCCCGTGCCACAGGGAGCTTTGCTGGGCTTTCTGACCTGCTGTTTCCTTAGTTCTGCTCCATCAGTGGGCTGCAGCAGCCTCATTCCTGCATGAGCTCACATGACAGCCCATGCTGTGCAAACAAAGGGGATCTGTGCAGTGACAGATCTCCATTATCAGCTTCCAAACAAACCATTACTGTTTTCCAGTTGCCATTAATGTCACAATTCCGCGGCAAATATTTCCATTCCTCAGAAGTTTATGGAATGCACACAGCAAATTTCACATCTTTATATTGCCACTGACATTTCTTTCACTGGAATTCAGAGTCAGGTACTCCTTGAAACACTTCTTGCTCTTTTCTGACGTGAGGCAAGTCTTCTTGTTGACTTGTCCAGATGAAGCAACGCAGGCGCACTGGTACCTTGCTGTCCCTTGTTGCGATGCTTTAATAATTTTTTTAGGTAAGAGCTTCCCATGTACCGAACTACTCGTCATCCAATTATCAGTATTTTCCAAAATCCCGTATTTTAAACATACGAAGCAGGTTCATTTTCTCCCCAACAAAATTGCTGCTGTTGCCTTATTTGCTTCTTAACTGTAGTTAGTGGTGAACTGTGCTAAAGGCTTTGAGGGGAATTAATTAACATTGGACAAAATGTCTGCTTCTTTTCTGCTCTCACTTATAGTTGTCAACTCTCATAGATTGATCAAGCATCACATGATTGGATGTCACATAATCAGCATTGTTTATGCCTCATTCTGGTATAAACACATAGAGTCATACAGTCATAGAGATGTATAGCATAAAAACAGACCCTTTGGTCCAACTTGTCCATGCCAACCAGATATCCCAACCCAATCTCATCTCATGCCAACACCCAGCCCATATCCCTCCAAACACTTGCTATTCATACACCCATCCAGATGCCCTTTAAATGTTGCAATTGTACCAGCCGCCACGACCTTTGGTAGTTTGTTCCATGCACGCACCACCCTCTGCATGAAAAAGTTGCTCCTTGGGTCCCTTTTAGGTCTCCTTCCTATCACAACAACCTTCTGATACGAAGGAGACCAAAAGAGGTGTACAGCACAGAAACAGACCCTTCAGTCCAACTTGTCCATGCCGACCAGACATTCAAACTTAATCTAGTCCCATTTGCCAACATTTGGCCCATATCCCTCTAAACCCTTCCTATTCATATACCCATCCAGATGCTCTTTAAATGTTGCTATTGTACCAGCCTCCACGACTTTTGACAGTTTGTTCCATGCACGCACCACCCTTTGCATGAAAAAGTTGCTCCTTGGGTCCTTTTTAAATCTTTTCCCTTTCACCTTAAATTGTGCCCTTTAGGTTGGAACTCCCCTACCCTGGGGAAAAGATCTTTGTTATTCACCATGCCCCTCATGATTTTATAAACTTCTAAAGATCACCCCTCAGCCTCTGATGCTCCAGGGAAAATAGCCCCAACCTATTCAGTCTACCCCTATAGCTCAAACCCTCCAATCCTGGCAACATCCTTGTAAATCATTTCTGGCATTTTTCAAGTTTCACAACATATTTCCTATAGCAGGGAGATCAGAATTGACTGCTGTATTTTTAAAAATGGACAAAAAAACCTTTTAAGGGGGCTTTGGCATATTCTTTAGCTCCAGACGGTCCTGAAACTGAAAACAAATGCTTAGTTTAATGTGGAAGCCACAGCCATTTGTCAAATTCACATCCATTTCTTATGGCTGGACTGTCAACAAATAGGACTATGAAATACCAACTGATTTGACTTTCTGCCTCATCATGTCTTTGAAATCCAG
Source organism: Chiloscyllium plagiosum (assembly GCF_037043375.1). NCBI lineage: Eukaryota > Metazoa > Chordata > Chondrichthyes > Orectolobiformes > Hemiscylliidae > Chiloscyllium > Chiloscyllium plagiosum. The sequence continues at coordinate 15,453,614 of NW_028270168.1, forward strand.
TGGGCGATGGACAAATATGAAGTCAATCTAATCAATTTTCCATTGTATTATGATGGCTTCTCATCGCAAACACAAAAATCTTGGGTGTTCCAAACTCACAGGGTGTGAAAAGTCATAACATGGCATTCCATTTTTACCAGCCAAACACACAGCTTGGAAAAGAACAGTGGATTTATAGCAAGATACTTGACCAAGTCAGCCAAGCATTACATGCTTTAAACATGATAGCAGAAACTGGTTTGAGTCAGGAAGACCATCTGAAAGATCATCAAACCAGCTGTAATTCAACAACACAGAGAAGGAAATAAGCAGGTTTACCTTAAATGTGGGCAAAGTACTCTCTCCAGTTGTTCCAATTTCCATTGGGAATTCCTGATTAAGGGCTTTTGCCCGAAATGTCAATTCACCTGTTGCCTAACCTGCTGTGCTTTTCTAGCACCACACTCTCGACTCTGATCTCCAGCAACTGCAGTCCTCGCTTTCTCCTAGTTGGCTTTAACCGTGCTGCCAAGGATGTCTACCTTGAAGAAGTTGTCCTCCTCCTGAAACTGAAGGCAACAACAGCAATTTTGTTGGGAAGAGAAAGAACCTGCTTTGTATGTTTAAAACACGGGATTTTGGAAGATACTGATAATTGAATGACGAATAGTTGGGTACATGGGAAACTCCTGCCTAAAAAATGAATGAAGCATTGCATCAAGAGACAGCAAGGCACAGTGTGCCTGTGTTGTTTCATCTGGACAAGTCAGCAAGAAGACTTGCCTCACATCAGAAAAGAGGAAGAAGTGTTTCAAGAAGTACCTGACTCTGATAATGGAGAATTCCAGTGGAATTGCATTTTTTCTCCCTTTGTGGGTATTTAATCTTTGTGCGTATGAAAGTGTGTGTGAGAGATGTGTATTTTAAACATTCAGTGGAAGTCTTGGTGACTTCAATGCCAGAGATGGCCAAAAGTGCAGATTAATTGGGAAAGACTGAGTAGGGAAGCAAAACTCCAACAGCACCCTTCTTTTGACCAAATGCCATAAACACAAACTCCTCATCAACAACACACTGTTCCTCCAAGGGGACAAACACAAAACAATGTGGCAGCACCCATGCTCCAAACACTGGCACCTCCTTGATTATGTCATCATCAGAGCGAGAGATCGGAAAGGCATCGAAAGGCATCGAAAATTACCCACACCATAACAGGAGTCAATGACTGCTGGATTGACCATCACCTGATCTGAGCCAGGGTCAACGTAGCCCTGCTGCAGTGGGAATAACAGAAGCAGTGCCACCAGGAGTTCAACACTGGGGCACTCAAGGAGTCAGAAAAAAATAGCCTCATACAATTAACTCCTCTTCATAAACCTAGTGACCCTTGGCAACACCGAGTCGCAGGATCCCAACAGCCATTGGTCTGCCCTCAAGACTGCCATCATCAATGCCCGCAAAAACACAGTCAGTCACTTAACAAGGAAACACCAAGACTGCTTTGATGAGAATGATCAGGTGATCCAAGAGCTGATAAGCTGGAAGCGCATGTCATTTCTGAGTATAAGGCAACAACTGCAGTCGAAAGAGAAATGGCAGGCCTACAGGCAACTGAAGGCCGGGCTCCAACCACAAAACCCGTGACATAAAGAACCGGTGGTGGCTGGAGAAAGCACTGGAGGCTCACTGATTGGCCAAAAACCGTGACATGCAGGGTTTCTTCTGGGCTATCAAGACCACTTATGTATCAAACATCCAAGACCCCATCCCACTTCTGGCCAAGGACAGAGTGGCCCTTATCAATGACAAAGCAACCATCAAACAGTGCAGGGGGATGGGGGGGGGCTTCAGAGACCTCCTCAAGCATGGCTCTGTCATCGATCCAAGCGTCCTTGATCCCACAGCACGCCACACACCACGGGCTCAGTAACACTCAGCCCCACAAAGTAGAGAAAGTCGTTAGCCAGCTTAAGACCATCAAGGCTGTTGCAGCAGACGGTATTTGCACTTAGGCATTGAAGTGCAGAGTGACAGAGTTGCTGCTGCAGTTACATGCCCTTGTCTGCCACATCTAGAAGGAGGAGAGGGTCCTGGGACAGCCACAGTCATGAGCATTTTCAATAAAGGGAACAAACCCAACTGTCCAAACTACAGGTGAACCTCCCTCTGTTGACCATTGGAAAAGTCATTGCCAAGGTCCTCCTCCACCATCTCCTCCCTGTGGCTGAGGAATTCCTCCTGGAATCACAGCATCGCTTTTGGACATGGAGGGGCATAACAGATAGATTTTCAATGTGGGAGCGCTGCAGGAGAAATACAGAGAAAAGAACCTACCCCTGCACATAGCCTACAAAGACCTTTGACACAGTCAACCAGGAAGTGTTATGGAATGTCCTTCTGTGCTTTGGCTACATCATGAAGTTTATCCCCATCCTTCGCCTGCTCCACCATGACATGAAAATCGTGGTAATGCTAAATGGCTTCACCACTGACCCATTACCCATTCAGACCAGTATCAAACAGGGCTGTGTCATTGCCCCAACACTGTTCCCAATCTACCTCGCTGCAATGCTTCACCTCACTGCCAACAAGCTCCCAGTTGGAGTGGGGCTAACGTCCAGAACCAACGGGAAATTATTCAATTTCCATCAAACTTAACCCAAAGTCACCTCAACCAGTGTCATTGAGCTGCAGTATGTGGATGATGCTTGTGTATGTGCAATCTCAGAGGATATGCTCCAGGCCATTGTCAGCACCTTGACAGAGGCTTACGAAGTCTCTCCCTGAGCATCCACCATGATAAACATCCAATAACCTGGCACAGCATTATGGAGCAGCTCCCCTGATCATCAAGGTCCAAGGGGAGGCCTTAGAGAATGTTGACCACTTCCAGTACTTCAGGAATGTCCTGTCAGCCAAAACAGCTATTGATGAAGAGAACCAGCACAGCCTCCAATGTGCTAGCATAGCCTTCGGCCGCCTGAGGAATGGGTGTTCAAGGATAACAATATTAGATCCAACATCAAGCTTGTGATATACAGAGTTGTGGTGGTTCCCAACCCTCCGATATGGCTCTGAGACATGGACTGTTTATAGCAGACACCTCAAGTGCTGGAGCAGTACCACCAATAGTGCCTCCGCGAGATCCCAGAAATCCGCTGGGAAGACAGCAAACCAATACCAGCGACCTCAACCGGGTCAACATCCCCCTTGATCGGCTGTGATGGGCTGGGCACGTCGTCCACGTGACCGACACGGGACTCCCCAAGCAGGTGCTCCATTCCCAGCTCCAAAACAGTGGGCAAGTCCCAGGTAGAGAGAGGAAGTGCTTCAGGGTTACTCTTAAGGCCTCATTGCGAAGTACGGCATTCCACGTCTCACCTGGGAATCACTGGGCCAAAGTGGAGGAGGAGCATCCGTGAAGGCATCGAGCACCTCGAGACTTGCTGTTGGGATAAAGAGGAAGCCAGGCAAAAACAGAGCAAGGAGTGCACTGCCACACCAACACTCCACTCACCCCCTTCTCACAACCACCTTCTGCCCCAAGTGTAACAGAGCCTGCAGTAGCTACATCAGTCTGTACAGCCACCTACGGACTCACCCTGTGAGTGGAAGAAAGTCATTCTTGTGCGCGAGGGTCCACCAGTGAGGATGATGATGATGATGACAACTTGCAGTTCATGTTTGCCATTCAGTAATTATGTTGCTGTTGGCTCATGTGCAGTAAGCTAACGTTGCATTATAGTGCCAATATTTCTGCCCCCTGTCATTTAAATACCTGTGGTTTAATGCTTCAAATGGCAAGCTCGGGATAGATACTTAAAAACAATTTGTACCCCCTGAGAATATCATGGAGGAGATTCCCCATTTGAAAATGATGCCACCTCAGCCTGGTAGATAAGAGGCACAATTTGATCGAGTATGAAGGGCTTTTGCCCGAAACATCGATTTTCCTGCTCCTCGGATGCTGCCAGAACTGCTGTGCTTTTCCAGCACAACTCTAATCCAGAATCTGGTTTCCAGCATCTGCAGTCATTGTTTTTACCTCGAATATTAGACAGTCCAGCTCAAAATGGCTGGATGTCTGGTGCAATGTCTCAGTTCAGTTGCAATAGCATTTTGGGCACTATTGGCTATGTCACAACGGTCATCAAATGTTTCCTGTTTTGATTGTTACCCAGTGTCTATTTTTGCTGAGGGAGATCAAGATTGGATTTTGCTGTAACAGAAATCAGAGATTGCTGGAGAAACTCAGCAATCTGGCAGCATTTGCGGAGAGAAGGCAGGGTAAATGTTTCGAGTTCCAATGATCCTTCTTTAGAACTAACTGCATCATGAAAAAGGTTAGATATGAGCTGAAGGGGGAGAGGAGGAGTGAATATGTTGACAGAGATGGAGCCCAGAGAAAGAGTACTGCAGTTATGCAGACAAAGGGATGGATGGTGATATGTCAGGGAGAGACTAAAGGTGATAATTGGGACCATAAATAAGTGAACCTGAGTTGGCGGTGCTGGAAGCAACTCATGTCATAACAAAGCCTGGGGTGTGAAGGTTGGTAAAGAACTTAGAAGAGAGTGGGCAGGTCCTAAAATTATGGAACTTGACCTTCAGCCCTGAAGGCTGCAGGGTTTCCACACGGAAAATGAGGTGCTGCTCTTCCAGCTTGTACTGAGCTTCACTGGAGCACAGCAGCAAGCCTGAGAAAGAGATATTGGATAGGGAAAAGGCTGGTGTGTTGAAGTGGCAGGAAACTCGAAGCTCGGGGTCATTTTTGCACATAGAAGACAGTTGCTCCACAAAGCTGTCCTCCAGTCTGTACTGTGTCTCCCCAGTGTAGAGGAGACCAAAATGGAATTGGTGGTGTTGTTCTCAGTAATAAGTAATCCTGGAACTATGTTTTCAGCAAGTATCAGTACCATCAGGAGAGGAGAGGGAGACATTGAAAGTAAAAATGTAGACCTTGCTTCTTTTTTTTGTAGTGCATTCAATGAATAAGAAATTAAATTTATTGCGACAAATGCCCTACATCTGTTTCTTGGTTTTAATGTCATGTTTATATCCCACATGTGATGATTAAAATAGCATAAGTTTACATGCATTTTTGCAGCTAGTGCCAAATTGAATGGATGTGTCAAGGTTCTGTACATCAATGCAAAACCTGTGGCAAACAAAAATGGAAACCAAATTTAAAAATGTTTCTTTGACTTCAGTCATTGGTTTTAACAGAGGAATTGACTTGTTTCATGATAAAGTTGATGAGTCTCTGGTAATTATTTTTGTCTCAGGGATTTCAACATTGACACACCAGTTTTGCCTCTTATGAATAGAATGAAGTTCGATTTGTTTCAAGAGATTAAGGAATCTTATTATGTTTCGAGGAATTGCCATTTCACAGTTGTAATCAAACATAAGCCAGTGTTTAAAAGGTACAACTGAGAGCATTTGTTTTACAGTATGAAGTTCAGCAGTGATGTGTGTTTGTACACAGAAACAAACAAGGTAAAAATTGACTGCTTAAGTCAATATTAAGACTGAATATGATGGGTATGTTATATTTGGTTTACAATTTTGCCCTTTACTAAACTACATCAAATTGAATTAATACTACTTTTATTACTGTTAATTTTTGAAGCTGTGAATTCTTGCCACTGCGGTAATTGAAATATAGATTTTGTCCTAGCTACAATATGAATTTTAAACTAATTCCGCATATTGTAATGTCTAGATTGACAGTCAGAGTTATGATGTCAAAAGGACATAATAAAAATTAGCAGGGTAGAAAACAGTGAAAGAAATTACAACTACATCCACAAACACTGTAATTAAGAAGAAGATTGGTCACAAGTGGCACCAGGTTTGTGCGAGTGAAAAGCAATTAAAATATTTCTGACAAACACAGTACATAACTTTCGTCACTTGCTACATGGGCAATTAATATTCTGTCCTTTGTGCAATGGTGTGGATGTTAGGCAACTAATAAAAATACATGGAAACCAGCGCTGTCGCTAACAATAGCGCACTGTTTGTAAGAATCTTTCTTATGCTAATTCCATTTGGTCCAGCCCCAACAACCGGTATGATATTTTCTTTTCTTTCATGAAATGTGAAAGCCAGCTCTTGCCAATTTAGAGCCACTCATGAATTGCTAGGGCCATTTCAGAGGACAGTTGAGATTCAAGTACATTACCATGGTTCTGGGATAGACAGCCACAGGACATTAGTCAACAAAATGATCACCATTACTGAGGCAAGTTTTATATTCCAGTTATGTTAATTGAATTGAAATTTCACTAGCTGTTGACCCCAGTGCAATAACCTAGGCTTCCAGTGATATCAGCATGGCACCATCATCTCCGCTGATGCTCCTAACCAGAAGCAGAGATCTAGTTAGCAGCACCCAGGCTAGAATAAACCAAACTTTGAGGCATGGGCAGTTTTACAGATGAAATTATCTTACTCAACAGATGCTATTGGCTCTGCAAAAAGAGTAGGCAGGGCAATTACTGTGCATTTAAACTAGTTAGAAGGATTAAGGATTGAGAGTAATCACAATGATGAGCAACACCCAATTAAAATTCTAAATCCACGTGATTATGGAGACAAATATATTCAAGCTGCTAGGCGACATGTTAATGTTTTCATTCATTCTGGAACATGGTCACCACTGGCTTTCTTAGTCATCCTGCAAAGTTAACGCTGTGTCATCTCACTGACCAGCTGAATAGAAACTGCTACAATTGAACGGCTTACCAGACCACTGTGGGGGGTCGTTAAGAGACAACCACAGTGGTATGAAACAGGTCGTCACATATGAGCAAGACTAGATGGCGGGATTTGTTCCAAAAGGACACTCAAAGCTTGATGACCGATTCACTTTTACCAATACCTGCTTTTAACTTTTTAAACAAAAATCAAATTCTCAAAATGCTTCGATGGGATTTGAACAGGCATTTTCTGGACTTTTACTCCAAACCCACCAATTACTAGTTCAGTAGCATAACGGTTACACAGCTATGCCCACAATATGTCTTATGTACAAGTAAAATCACTGTATTCCTCCTGGATCATAGAACTTCTCTCTCATTAGAGAGACATGATTGGTGGTTTAAACTAAGGATCACCATGCCTCAGGTGATGGGAGAGGTCAAGAAGGAGGGTTCTCTTGATAACAGGAGCCAATGCAGGAATCAAACTTGCACTGTCGGTGTCAGTCTGCATTGCAAACTAGCTGTCCAGCCAATTGAGCTAACCAACTCCCCTACTACTTCTTATATATGGTATAACATTAGTAGAGATTCACCAACGCAAATCTGGATTACATGGCAATGATGTTGTCTGCTGGCAAAAATGTGGCAGAGTAAACCTTGTGTCTGATGATCTTCAGAGTCTTGAACTTTATCCCATGTTGTGGGGGTACAGACGTGCGCATTGTTAAGATGACTGCACCTGAGCACATTGATCACTTCTGCTCCATTCACGTAACTGTAAATGGTCTATAACAGTGGTTCTCAAACTTGTTTTGATTTAAGGGACCCATTTCAAATAACAGTGGGAGACCATCCCCCAGCATAGAAGTGGTAACGGTACAAGATACTAATCATATGGAAGAACTGCATGGAAAGGTTGTTTTAATATGCCTTTTACGCTGTCAACTGTCCTCCAAGCATGCTTTCCCACACGAGACAGCAACCCCATTCTGTACTACTCATCTAACAGATGCACTCTGCTCCTACCTCACACTCTCACATTCTTTTATAGACACTCACACACATCAGCTATTAACAGTGAAACATCTATGGCCCCCAGAGGATCGGCTGTAGTTTGACCTATGGAACATTAGAGCTCTTCCAGTGCCAAAGGGCAAAGTACTGGTAATTTTTGTTTCAAATATGTTGGACGGCAGTTTCTGTTTATAAAGTTGAAGGTCATCAATTTTGTGGTCTTCCCTCAGATTTCACTTAGAGTCATAGAGTTGTATAGCACGGAAACAAACCCTTCAGTCCAACTTGTCCATGCTGACCAGATATCCTAAATTAATCTAGTCTCATTTGCCAGCATTTGGTCCATATCCCTCTACACCTTTCCTATTCATATAACCATCTTGATACCTTTTGAGTGTTGTAATTGTACCAGCCTCCACCAGCTTAATGTTACAATTTACAAATGCTGTAGGAAGAATATAAAGAGGGGGCAAGATAGGAGGGGCAGTGGCAGGGAATGGGAGGATCTTCCTGAGAATATAGGAGAGAAAGTGAGGACTACAGATGCAGGAGATCAGAGTCAAGAGTGTGGTGCTGGAAAAGCACAGCAGGTCAGGCAGCATCCAAGGAGCAGGAGAATCGATGTTTCTGGTGTAAGCCCTTCATCAAGATGAAGGACTTATGGCTGAAATGTAGATTCTCCTGCTCCTTGGATGCTGCCTTACCAGCTGTGCTTTTCCAGCACCACACTTTCAACTATTCCTGGGAATATGCCCAGAGAAGTTATTTGGGAGGAACTGAGAAATAAGAAAGGGATTATTACCTTTTTGTGATTATACTATAGACCCCCCAGTAGTCAGCGGGAAATAGAGAAACAAATTTGGAAAGAGATTTCAGTTATCTGTAAGAATAATAGGGTAGTTATGGTAGAGAATTATACCTTTCCAAACATAGTCTAGGACTGCTAAAGTGTTAAGGGTTTAGATGGAGAGGAAGTTGTTAAGTGTGTACAAGAAAGTTTTCTGAGTCAGTATGTGGATGTACCTACTGAGGTGTCAGTGGGGGAAGCACTTTGGAACCAGCGACCATAATTCCAATAGTTTTAAAATAGAAATGGAACAGGATGAACCAGATCAAAAAGTTTAATCTTTAAATTGGAGGAAGGCCAATTTTGATGGTATTAGGCAGAACTTTCAAAAGTTCATTGGGGACGGATGTTCGCAGGTAAAATGGGAAGCCTTCAAAAATGAGATCATGAGAGTCCAGAGACAGTATGTCCCTGTTAGGGTGAAAGGCAGGGTTGGAAGGTGTAGGGAATGCCAGATGACTCGAGAAATTGAGGCTTTGGTCAAGAAAATGAAGAAAGCATATGTCAGATATAGACAGCAGAGATCGAGTGAATCCTTAGAAGAGTATAAAGGCAATAGGAGTATACTTAAGAAGGAAATCAGGAGGGCAAAAAGGGGATTGAGATAGGCTTAAGGAGAATCCAAAGGGATTTTATAAATACATTAAGGACAAAAGGGTAACTAGGGAGTGAATAGAGCCTCTTAAAAATCTGCAATCTATGTGGAGCCGCAGGAGATGGGGAAGATACTAAATGTGTATTTTGCATCAATGTTTACTGTGGGGAAGGATGTAAAAAAATATAGAACGTGGGGAAATAGTGATAAATAAATACATATCTTGAAAAACCTCCATATTAAAGAGGAGGAGGTTCTGGATGTCTTAAAATGCGTAAAAGTGGATAACTCCTCAGGACCTGATCAGATGCACCCAAGAACTCTGTGGGAAGCTAGAGTAGTAATTGCTGGACGCCTGGCTGAGATATTTGTAGCATCAATAGTCACAGGTGAGGTGCCGGAAGACTGGATGTTGGCTAACATGGTGTCACTATTTAAGAAGGGTGGTAAGGACAAGCCAGGGAACTATAGACCCATGAGTTTGAAAACGGTGGTGGGCAAGTTGTTGGATGGAATCCTTAGGAGCAGCATTTACATGTATTTGGAAAGGCAAGGACTGATTAGGAATAGTCAACATGGCTCTGTGCATGGAAAGTCATGTCTCACAAACTTGATTGAGTTTTAGAAGAAATAACAAAGAAGATTGATGTGATCTGTATGCACTTCAGTACGGTATTTGACAAGGTTCCCCGTGGGAGACTGGTTAGCAAGGTTAGATCACATAGAATACAAGAAGAACTAGCCATTTGGACACAGAACTGGCTCAAAGGTAGAAGACAGAGGGTGGTGGTGATGGTTTGCTTTTCAGACTGGAAGCCTGTGACCAGTGGTGTGCCACAAGGATTAGTGTGAAGTCTGCTGCTTTTCGTTATTTATGTAAATGATTTGGATGTGAACAAAGGAGATATAGTTAGTTAACTTGCAGATGACACCAAAATTGGAGGTGTATGGACAGCGAAGAGGGTTACCTCACATTACAATGGGATCTTGATCAGATGGGCCAATGCGCTGAGGAGTGGCAGATGGAGTTTAATTTAGATAAATGTGAGGTGCTGCAATTTGGAAAGGCAATTCAGGGCAAGACTTATATGCTTAATAGTAAGGTCCTGGGGAGTGTTGCTGAAGGAAAAGACCTTGGAGTGCAGGTTCATATTTCCTTGAAAGTGGAGTCTTAGGGAGATAAGATAGTGAAGAAGCATTTGGTTTGCATTCCTTTAATGGTCAGAACATTGAGCATAGGAATTATGAGGTCATGTTGCAGTTGTAAAGGATATTGGTTAGGCCACTTTTGGAATATTGAATGCAATTCTGGTCTCCTTCCTATCGGAAGGATGTTGTGAAACTTGAAAAGATTCAGAAATGATTTACAAGGATGTTGCCAGGGTTAGAGGGTTTGAGCAAAAGGGAGAGGCTGAATAGGCTGGGGCTGTTTTCCCTGGAGCACCAGAGGCTGAGGGGTGTCCTCATAGAAGTTTATAAAATCATGAGGGGCATGGATATGATAAATAGACAAGGTATTTTTCCCTGGGGTAGGTTTGTCTAAAACTAGGGAGCATAAGTTTAGGGTGAGAGGATAAAGTTATAAAAGGGACATAAGGGGCAACTGTTACACACAGACAGTGGTGCATGTATGGAATGAGCTGCCAGAGGAAGTGATGGAAGTTGGTACAATTACAGCATTCAAAAGGTTTCTGGATAGTTATATGACTACAAAGGATTTAGAGAGATGCTGGCAAATGGGACTAGATTATTTTCGGATATCTAGACGGCATAGATGAGCTGGTCCGAAGGGTCTGTTTCCGTACTGTACATCTCTATGACCTCCCCTGGCAGCACATTCTGTAAACGCACCACCCTCTGTGTGAAACGTTGTCCCTTAAGTGCCTTTTAAATCTTTCACCTCTCACCCTAACCCTGTGCCCTCTCGTTTTGGACTCCCCTACTCTGGGGAAAAGACCTTGGCTATTCACCTTATCCATTTGCTGCAGTTTCCTGAAAACACACTGGACAGAGTTTTGCAGGGAACCCGATGAATTCCCTCTATCATGGCTTCTCAGAGTGGGAGGTAATACGAGCAGAAGGACACCTCCCCATCCTGCCTCAAGGAATCACACTCTTTTCCATAATAGAACTAAAGGGGGCCATTTTTCTGGCCATCCACCCTTCCCTCTCCAAAATTTATCCAGATGCCTACCCTGGCCCAGGACAGAATTCTGTGTCCACAGTCTAGCTTTACTGCAAGAATTTATTTCTGTAGATTTTTCACAGAAACACTAAGCAGAGCATTTCTTGAGCAGGGAATATAATGATATGTGATACATTCTGTTAATCCCTGAACTCATTGTCCCTTCCTTTTCATTCCACAGTAAATTCTGGAGACGGCATCATCTACAGTCAGCAGAAACGAGAAAATATTGGGGACCTTATAAATGAAACTCTGGAGGTATTCGAGCGCTTTGGAGGGGAAGACGCATTCATTAACATAAAATACATGATCCCCACATACGAGTCATGCTTACTAAACTAGACAACAACATCTCTGGAAAAGAACAAACGATGAAGATTTGAAAATTCACACTGTTGTCCTTCCAAACAATTGTATTTCTAAGAATTAGAATTATATTTGAAACAATATCAATAGTAGAAAAAAAAGTTTGAATTGGTTTAACACTGCATCTCTATTTAACATTAAATTGATTTTATGCCTCGCCTTTAACTATACCAAACCCTCATATTATCTTGACAATGAATGACTTTTATTAAATAACTCATATAACAAGTGAAAAGTTGTGAATAACATGACCCTGTATACAAGGAACAATATTGCCTACAAATGTTGAATTGATTCTGCAATAAAAATATTGATTATCCATTTAAAAGTTGATATTTCCCACCCTACCTTCAAGATGCAAGATATGTGAGGCTGACTTTCCAGCTATTAATGTTCCCAGGGTTCTAATCAGATACAGTAATTAAATGGTTACACTATGCACATGCTAGTCCTTGTGGGTGAAGATTTACATACCCATAACAGTAGGTTTAATACCCACCCACAAAAGTGACCAAGTGTCCAATCATTTAAAGTAGCTGCATACTTATAGGCTCAGAACTGCTATTGATGGGATTAATTCATTATCAAACCCAACAAAGCCACTTTTGTTACTATCATGGCTGCTACAACACTTTCATGTAATGGGTCAAACACTTAGGCTACCAAAGGCGTAGGACACCCAGGAGAAGATGATATTAAAGAAGGACTATCTATAAGATCAGCATATTATTGACAGCGATAATGGAATAACAATGTCCATGATTCAAGGCTCACTGGGGATCACAACCAGCAAACATTTCAGAAAATACCAGATTAATGATTAGAATTAATCTGCCAGTTGCACTGAAGGGCCACACCAAAGCACAGAGTGGTACTTTTAATAGAAAGCATCCAGAGAACTGCAAGAATTCTGAGGAATTGAAATATTAATTTGAAATAAACCCTCACTCGACTTGAAATATTAACTTTAATTTCTCTCCACAGATGCTGCCAGATGTAAGCTTCTCCAGCAATTTCTGTTTCTGTTTCTGATTTACACCATGCACAGTTCTTCCAAGTTTTTATCCAGAGAACTGTGCTCAGCTTATTCAAAAAGTGGGGGGAGATTAACTTTCCAAATTGGCTGATTTCTTTAGCCAGTTGCTTCTGAGTGCATTATTTAAATAAAATAAGCAGCTGCAGTGTTGATATTTGGGAGATTTGGTCTGTGGATTGACAATAGATTTCCACCTTCTATTGCAAAACCCACAGAGGAGAAAGTGAGGACTGCAGATGCTGGAGATCAAAGTCCAAAAGTGTGGTACTGAAAAAGCACAGCTGGTCAGGCAGCATCCGAGGAACATAAAAGTCAATGTTTCGAGCATAAGCCCTTCATCAGTTAGACATATGGACAATCAAACAGGCAAGCAAGGAAAAGTGCAATTTATCAAGTAAATGCTTTGTAGGCTTAAAGGGAATCTGTGCTGCTTGGAGTGCTTTTTCAGGTGTAACAGTACAAAGTTTGCATAAGTGATGCTATGTATCCTCACTGTCAAAAAGCTTCATCTGGAACTGATTAAGAAGTGAGTCCATTGTGGAGGAACTCCAACAGACTACACCAAATGATGAGTTTGTATTCTGAGGGGAGAGTAGAGATAATAATTTATATAACTTTACGGCACCTTGCTATACTTCTCTCCCACAGGAAGGAGCTATGAATTAATCTCTACTTGACAACATACCTTGTGTGATCTCCCATGCCAGTGCCACTGGGTTAATTGAAATCAAAGCAACCTTTTGGGAATGCTAATTATCAACAACACAGCAACCTGTATTTATCCTGCAGATGCTGGAACTCTGAAATAACAACAGGGAATACATGAAAGAATCAGTAGGACAGTCAGCATCCGTGGAGAGAGAAAAACAGGGTGGATGTTTCAGTCTGCTTCAAATTCTGACCACAGGACACCCACCTGAAATGTTGACTCTTGTTTCTCTCTCCGAAAGTACTGTCTGCCCAGCATTTTCTGTTTTTATTGCAGATTTCTAGCATCCAGAGGGTTTTTCTTAAAATTAGATGATATTGGCTTAAAGTCACCAACCCAAACAAAAACAGGCCAAAAGCCAATCTCACTTCCATCCACAAAGGAGAAAGTCAATCCCTTTCTTGAAGTCAAGTAGTCTAAGGTTGCAGTAAGCAGAAATAAATTGACTATGAGAATTCTACATTTGTAGAATTTCAAAATGAACCAGAATTGACCAGGGTAGGAATTGGGCTGCTCTGAATTGAATGATGTACCATCCTAACCTCCACATTATGAGTCCTGGTGAATCTTAACTCCTAGTCCTCATGTCCCCTCTAGATTTTGCATTAAATAATACAGGAGGCAGCAGCAGCATTGGTCGGGAGACAGGAGGGTGCCATTAGGGAGACAGATCCAGGGTTTCTGATGAAGCAACACTGAAGGAATGATGATATATTTCCAAGTCAGGATGGTCAGTTGCTTGGAGGGGAACTTGTAGATGGTGCCCTTGTCATTCTAAGTGAAAGTGGTCACAGGTTTGGAAAGTGCTGTCTGAGGAGGCTTTGTGAATTTCTGCTGGAGTGTTGCTACTAGAGGGAGTGGATGTTTTTAGATGCATCAATCAAGATGGCTGCTTTGTCCTGGATCATGTCAAGCGTCTTGAATGATTTTGGAGCTGCTGCAATCCAGACCAATGGGGTATATTACATCATACCTCTGCTTTATAGATAGTGGGCAAACCTTAATGAGTCAAAAAGTGAGTTACTGCAGTATTCCTAGCCTCTGACCTCCTTTTGTAGCCACAGTATTTATACACAGTATTTATATGGCTGGTCCAGTTTAGTTTCAGGTCAATGGTAACCTCCAGGAATTGACGTTTGGGCATATAGTGACGATAACGTCATTGAATGTCAAGAAACGATGGTTAGATTCTCTCGGGTTCGAGATGGTCATTGCCTAGCACTTATATGGTTGAATGTTACTCCATTGTTGTCTCCCTTTTCCAGCTTCCATTTTCAATGGCAGAGAACCACCATCTTGGTCTGACATGTAGTAACACTCTTCTAAAATCATCTAATCTTAGAATATATTATGTTCAAATGCATTTACGTGCCTCCTGATTTTCTGTCCATTAATTTAAGTGGACTGAAAATGAAGATGTGCAGTCCCACAATTTCCTCACCATGGCTTCTTCCAAAGGTCTTTGATAGGTCATAACAGCTTCAATGCTAAAAATGCATTACAGTTTCTGAATTTATTAGAATCCTAAAATGTCTACAGCACAGAAAGAGGCCTTTTGGTCCATGATTTCAGGCTTGTTCTAGCAATTTAGCTAATTGCACTCCCTCACTGCCTACAAAACAGAATCAGAAACTAAAGTCATCCCAGGTAGAACTTGAACCATGAAATCTTGTGTTCCTAAAGCCAGTGCATTATCCAGGAGGTCACTGGCGCTGTATAATGTCATCAACTATACAATCTACAAGCTTTTCAAACTCAGAGGTTGATACTAACTAAACTGTACTTGCTGATTTTCTGTTAATTTCCAGAGATTGCTGCAGGATCAGACAAGTAACTTGGCAATGCAGTCTGTAAGGTGTGATGGTGAATTTTTACTCAAGAAAGACTGAGGAGATAAATAAGCTGTCCCTTTGAAAGGGTTAACTTGTATCTTTGAAGTTTAAGAATACATATGGAAACCAGTCTTCTCTTCTTCCTGTCATCTTTAGATTTTAAATCAGAAAATTTGCCCTTGTCTTTACTTTGCAGTTCACCTCTTATGCTTTTCAAGCTTGATGATGTGTTACACCATGACCTTTGACTTTTCACACTGTAGCAAAGCAAAAAGCTTTATTTCCAGGGACAAAAAAAAAATCTCAGCATCCATCTTTTTGTTTTTGTCAACAAACACTGCTATCAAGCCTTTAACTGAAGGAAATAACTAAGGAACAGATGGTATGGGAGCACTGCATACGGGGCGCAGGAAGGAAAAATCACGTAATGAATCACACGTCCAAAAGATTTCTTCTGTTATACTGGTTTCAGTGAATATCAATGATATGTGAAGGAGAACTTTATTCAAAGAGTATGCAGTACATTATCTCTGCTGTATAATCTCAATTCCAGTTACCTAAGCTCTTACAGTTGAATGGCACATTCAAATGGTGATTAAATTTGTCATATAAAGAAATTTGAATTTGATGAAACTAGTCTCAGCATCATTTGCATGATCACCATTCAACCAGGCAAATGAGGTTCAAGTGGTCAGTCTACTACTTATGCACCTGTAGCATGTATTAATATTATGACGTTTATGCTCATATCAGCATATTGTACATGATTAACGCATGGAATGTTCCAAAATTTGAATACTGAGACTTATGTCACCATTTTACTAAATAGTCATGCACTGTCATTGTGAGAAAGTGCTAATAGCCCTTTGTCTTAAGATACCTTTGTATAAAGCATCAGCTTACACTACATTCACAGTTTTATGAATTCAGTAAAAATGTATTGAGCTGGCCCATGTCACAAATCTGCCTGTGTTGGCAGATCTGAGGGCAGAATGAGTCAAGTTTTATGACAGAAGACCTTGCTTTCAACAAGCAACTGTCAGATTGAAAAGTTGCCCAGAAAACTTTGCCTTTAGCACATTTAACTGGCAAGAATAAAATCAGGAAATGCAGCAATCTCCTAAGGACTGTGGTTGACCAGGAATGAGGAAGGGATGGTAGTGATCGTACAAAAAACTGGATTGATTAATTGCAATCACAATTAAAAGAATGTGGGCGCAATGATACAGAAAGAAGAGTTGAATGTCTGGCTGGTGTCTGTAGGTGACACTTTAAAAGGGGTTAGTCGTACATGGGACTGAAGGCCCACTCAGCCATTCCTGTTGCAAAGCCTCATTTCTCTTCCCCCAAATCATGTGCGATTTCTTTTAGTGAGTGAGTTTGATCTTATTAATTACATAGGCACAGTGCCAAGTTCTATAAGTGGTGCTAAAACCTCATAAAATTGGTCCCTGTTATTTCACACTACACTTTGCATTTTCAAGAATATGATTTCCCCTTGCTGCATAGCAGTGGATTTATTTACAAATTGCTGATACCATATCTGCCACTACTCAAAAACTTACCCTTGTTGCTGAATTTAAATGGAAAACATTTTAATGTGAGCAGCAGGGAGTGTATGAACGGTAAATTTTCTTATTGGTTAAAATGGTTTCATAGAAATTTGTCCTGAACTCAGCAGAAAATCATGACTATAGTTACTGAGGAAGTCAACTTTAGCAGAAAAGGCAAGAAGAAAATTCTGGCTTATTATCATCATCAACAACTCTTACTTAATGTATGCTGTGATAAAGCAGGTATTATATGTGAAATTAGGTGACAGATTAGCCATGGTCTCAAAGAATGGTGAAAAAGGCTTGAGTAGGAATTGCCTCCTCCTGTTTCTACATCAATATATGAGCAGTTGCACCCATTCCCATTGCTTGGTAACAGCTTCCTCCCTACTAGTACAGACGGACAATAAAACCATCAATTATGGTACACTTTGCTACTTGCAGCTGCACTGCAAGGTATGCAGACTGTAAAGGCCTCTTAAAGGTTTTGTATACAGTAATGCAGGAAAGATCCAACATGAAGGTAGCTGGCTAATGATAATTGTGAAAAATCTCAATATATGGAGTTATGACATTTTGTTTTAAAACAAAGCCATTTACAACACATGAATAGAGATAGACTAAGAAAGGATGAACCCCATGGCAGTTACATATTAGAGAAATGAAAAAGACTTTGAATCTGAGATGGCTAAGTCGTTTTGCTTGCTTAATGGTGAGGGAGTAAGAATTGTGGAATATCAGAATGAATTGGTTGTCCATTTGCACAGGGTAAAAACAATGACTGCAGATGCTGGAAACCAGATTCTGGATTAGAGTGGTGCTGGAAAAGCACAGCAGTTCAGGCAGCATCCGAGGAGCAGGAAAATCGACGTTTCGGGCAAAAGCCCTTCATCAGGAATGTCCATTTGCACAGACTTTCAACAATAATACACAGTACAAAAAGTGATCAAAAGATTTAATAAACTCAGGGGTACAATACCATAATGGTTGTATTACTAGACTAGTAATCTGGAGGCCTGGAAACATGAGTTCAAATCCACAATGGAAGCTTAAGAATTTAAATTCAATTCATAAAGTAGGGATTAAAAAGCTAATATTAGTGCTGAAACCATGAAATTATCAGGTCTTGCAAAACCTATCTGGTTCTTGAACATTCTTTATAAGGAGATGTTGTCAGCATTACCTGGTGTGAACTTTATTTAAGACCAGTTTCACAACGTTGTTAAGTCTTAAATAGCTTCTGAGGAGTACCAGAAAATCACTTGAGTTGTATTCAAGGAGACAGCTTACCGGCACCAACTCATTGAGCAAAACTAAGGATGTATAATATAAATGCTGGCCCCACTGGCAATGCCAACATTATCTGACTGAATAAAATGTTGGAGACAAAAAAAACTGCAGATGCTGGATTCCAAGGTAGACAGGCGGGAGGCTGGAAGAACACAGCAAACCAGGCCGATCAGGAGGTGCAGAAGTCAACATTTCAGGTGCAATTCTTCTTCAGGACTGGGGGTGGGTGTGAGGGGAGCTGCAGACAAAGGGGGAGGCGGGGGCAGGGTGATGAAGTGGGGATAGGTGAAGACAGGTAGAGGGTACAACCTGGTTGGTCATTGGGAGGAATGAATCTGGTTCGTGGCAAGGAGCAGTGTAAGGAGCTGGGATGAGAGTCAAGGGAAAGGGAGGGAGGTTATTTGAAATTGGAGATCTCAATGTTGAGTCCTCCAGGCTGTAGGGAGCCCAGATGGAAGATTAGGTGTTGTTCCTCCTGTGGTTTGTTTTGGCAATGTTGGCCAATAAAATGTTGGCCTTTGTCAGTCGTGGGGGAATTAAAAACATGAAAAAGTAATATGTTTTTAAACAGAAACATTGTCAAACTCCAACTGGAGCAAT
Organism: Chiloscyllium plagiosum; assembly: GCF_037043375.1. Classification (NCBI taxonomy): domain Eukaryota; kingdom Metazoa; phylum Chordata; class Chondrichthyes; order Orectolobiformes; family Hemiscylliidae; genus Chiloscyllium; species Chiloscyllium plagiosum. The sequence goes on from NW_028270168.1 coordinate 15,472,327, forward strand.
ACATTCCGTTTTGGATACTGAACCTCAGGAAAAGTACACTGACCTTGAAGCTGATATGATACAGATTCACTTCATGATGTTGCAGCTTTAAAAGCAAGTAGCTTTTCTCATTAAATCTCCTGGACTCAGGCGTGCCAGTCACATTGACATTTTGCAATTTCTACATTCAAAAGCTTTTCATTTGAATACCTTTGAAATATTGAATGCCCAAAATATAACTTGTTCCAGTGATGAAAGCTACTATTATCAAGTTTCAACTATATGACTGCTACAATATGAAACAATTCAAAATTAATCAAGTAAATCTAGAACAATAAACAATCAAACAATTGGTGACTTGAATTTACTGCAACAGGTCTAGTCTGTATTAAAATAATGTGGTGTGAAACTCTGAATAAAATGCACTTTTGAATTACATTTAAAAGTAAAAAGGCCACCTCAAGAAAATACCAGTGAAAATTAGGCACAGGTTTAGGAGTATATTATCCAGACAAGAATTTATAATATATGGCATGCACTGAGGGGAAGAAACAAAAATGACCTGTTATGGCATGCACTGCAGAAAGCACCAATCAATTTTGTCAAAAATCCAAGACAGTCACTTAATTTCTGACTGGTTGCAATGATAAATGCTATCGTGCACAACAGCTGTAAATTGCACGTCTCTCAAAAATGCTACTGCAGGAGAAAGATAGAAATGTTTGCTAACTATGCACGCATGTGAGCTGCTTCAGATTGTGAAAAACGGGGGAGAGGGAGGGAAGGAAGGAATAAAGAAAGAGAGTGAGTGTGTGTGTGTGTGTGAGAGAGAGAGAGAGCGCAGTGGAATGAAAACAAAACAATCTACAGGCAATAATTTGTCTTCTGTGCTTTTGTCAGGCAGCAGCAGGGCGCATGCGCAGCGTCGGAGAGAGCGTGGGGCATGAGAAAGGGGGAAGGGGGCGTGGCCTCAGCCGCACCACCACAACCGAACTTGCTGGGAGGTGGCAGCTCCCGCCCCCTCCCCCCCCCCACAACGGCGGCAGACGGCCTCCGATTGGACGGACCGTGGCATCCGCGGCGGGGGGAGGAGGGTGAGCGCACTGCGGCGGGCGATTGGAGGAAGCGGACCGTCAATCAAGGGGAGACGTCAGGCGGATCGGTAGCAGGCTCGGTGGATCTGGGTAGTTAAGGGCGGGCTGGCGGCCGAGAGAGTGTCGCCGTCGCGGCTGAGGGGGGGAAAAAAAATAAAATAAAATTTTTTATTTTTTTCAAAAACAAAAAGAGACACGGCGCCCGGGAGCTGAAAGTGTGAGGAAGGTCGACTTCAAACTAGCGAAGAACAAAAACCAAAACCTCGAAGTGTTTTTGATAAATCTCTACATGTGTATAAGTAGATATTCCTACATCTAAAATCTACCGAGTGAAGCACGAGAGAGAGAGGAGGGGGAAAGAGGAGGAGAGGATAAAACAAAACAAAAAAAAACCCGATAAGAACTATGGTGGGGGAAATGGAAACGAAGGAGAAGCCGAGACCGACTCCCGATTATTTAATGCAGCTGATGAACGACAAGAAATTAATGTCGAGTCTGCCCAACTTTTGTGGGATATTCACGCATTTGGAGCGGCTGCTGGATGAAGGTAAGAGGGCTCGGAGAGTATCCCTCAGGAGTCAGTCAGGGGCCCAGCCACTGGACGGTCACTGGTAAAACCACCTACTCCGTGGAAAATACAATCACCCCCCCCACCCCACCACCAACCCCGTCAGAGGGGGGGGGGGGGAAACAAGAAAGGAGGGGGATAAAGTTGGCGAGGATTTAAAGTTTAGTTTTAATCTTCCCCCTCCCCTTTTTTTTTTGAAAACAATTATTGCCCGACCGCTCCTTCCTGGCGCCGCCCGCACTCTCTCTCCCCAGCCCCAAAGCTTGGACCCCCCCCCCCAACCAGGAGCGCAAGGGAAAGCCTCCTCCCCTGCCTTTCTCTCCTTTTTTTTTAAAGCACACGATCCCACTTTAGACGTTTGTTCAGAAATAATTTACTGTTTCAATTCTTGTCTGAAGTTTTTACTAATGTTTTAATTATTCTCTCCTTTCTTCATTTTTTAAATATATATTGTGGGTATACTTTAGAAGATTTTTGAAACTTTTTTCCTTTCGTCTATTTTTTTACCCAGTTTAAGGTTCTTGGTTTTTCTCTTTCCTCCCTTTCTCACTGACCTTCCCCCTTTCTCACTGACCTTCCCCCCCCAACCCCCCTCCTTTCTCCCCAACCCCCCTCCTTTCTCCCCAACCCCCCTCCTTTCTCCCCAACCCCCCTCCTTTCTCCCCAACCCCCCCCCTTTCTCCCCAACCCCCCCCCTTTCTCCCCAACCCCCCCCCCTTTCTCCCCAACCCCCCCTTTCTCCCCAACCCCCCCTTTCTCCCCAACCCCCCCTTTCTCCCCAACCCCCCCTTTCTCCCCAACCCCCCCTTTCTCCCCAACCCCCCCTTTCTCCCCAACCCCCCCTTTCTCCCCAACCCCCCCTTTCTCCCCAACCCCCCCTTTCTCCCCAACCCCCCCTTTCTCCCCAACCCCCCCTTTCTCCCCAACCCCCCCTTTCTCCCCAACCCCCCCTTTCTCCCCAACCCCCCCTTTCTCCCCAACCCCCCCTTTCTCCCCAACCCCCCCTTTCTCCCCAACCCGCCCCTTTCTCCCCAACCCCCCCCTTTCTCCCCAACCCGCCCCTTTCTCCCCAACCCGCCCCTTTCTCCCCAACCCCCCCCCTTTCTCCCCAACCCCCCCCCTTTCTCCCCAACCCCCCCTTTCTCTTTCCCCCCCCTTTCTCTTTCCCCCCCCTTTCTCTTTCCCCCCCCTTTCTCTTTCCCCCCCCTTTCTCTTTCCCCCCCCTCTCTCTTTCCCCCCCCTCTCTCTTTCCCCCCCCTCTCTCTTTCCCCCCCTCTCTCTTCCCCCCCCTCTCTCTTTCCCCCCCCTCTCTCTTTCCCCCCCCCCCTCTCTTCCCCCCCCACCTCTCTTTTCCCCCCCCACCTCTCTTTTCCCCCCCACCTCTCTTTTCCCCCCCCACCTCTCTTTTCCCCCCCCACCTCTCTTTTCCCCCCCCACCTCTCTTTTCCCCCCCCACCTCTCTTTTCCCCCCCCACCTCTCTTTTCCCCCCCCACCTCTCTTTTCCCCCCCCACCTCTCTTTTCCCCCCCCACCTCTCTTTTCCCCCCCACCTCTCTTTTCCCCCCCACCTCTCTTTTCCCCCCCACCTCTCTTTTCCCCCCCACCTCTCTTTTCCCCCCCACCTCTCTTTTCCCCCCCCACCTCTCTTTTCCCCCCCCACCTCTCTTTTCCCCCCCCACCTCTCTTTTCCCCCCCCACCTCTCTTTCCCCCCCCACCTCTCTTTTCCCCCCCCACCTCTCTTTTCCCCCCCCACCTCTCTTTTCCCCCCCCACCTCTCTTTTCCCCCCCCACCTCTCTTTTCCCCCCCCACCTCTCTTTTCCCCCCCACCTCTCTTTTCCCCCCCCACCTCTCTTTTCCCCCCCCACCTCTCTTTTCCCCCCCCACCTCTCTTTTCCCCCCCCCCACCTCTCTTTTCCCCCCCCCACCTCTCTTTTCCCCCCCCCACCTCTCTTTTCCCCCCCACCTCTCTTTTCCCCCCCCCCACCTCTCTTTTCCCCCCCCCCACCTCTCTTTTCCCCCCCCCCACCTCTCTTTTCCCCCCCCCCACCTCTCTTTTCCCCCCCCCCACCTCTCTTTTCCCCCCCCCCACCTCTCTTTTCCCCCCCCCCACCTCTCTTTTCCCCCCCCCCACCTCTCTTTTCCCCCCCCACCTCTCTTTCCCCCCCCCCACCTCTCTTTTCCCCCCCCACCTCTCTTTTCCCCCCCCCACCTCTCTTTTCCCCCCCCACCTCTTTCCTCCCCCCCCACCTCTTTCCTCCCCCCCCACCTCTTTCCCTCCCCCCCCCCACCTCTTTCCCTCCCCCCCCCCACCTCTTTCCTCTCCCCCCCCCACCTCTTTCCCTCCCCCCCCCCCACCTCTTTCCCTCCCCCCCCCCACCTCTTTCTCTCCCCCCCCCACCTCTTTCCTCTCCCCCCCCCACCTCTTTCCTCTCCCCCCCCCCCACCTCTTTCCTCTCCCCCCCCCCACCTCTTTCCTCCCCCCCCCACCTCTTTCCTCCCCCCCCCCCACCTCTTTCCTCCCCCCCCCCACCTCTTTCCTCCCCCCCCCTTCCCCACCCTTTCCCTCCCCCCCCCTTCCCCACCCTTTCCCTCCCTTCCCCGACGCCCACCTCCCTTTATTTTTCCCCTCTTATCTCTTTCTGTCTCCATCTTTCTTTTTCTCTCACTGTCCCCCTCCCATCTTTCCCTCCAAGTTATCTTCGAGCCCCCTGTTTGGAGGGGTGGCGGGACGGTTTGTATGAACTGCTCTGCAGAGTTTGCTTGCAACTTTGGGGATTCTTTTTAACATGCGTAGTCGTCTGGAATTTGTCCAGAGGAAGCCGGCTCTCTGCTTTTCCTTACTTTGGGGTGATCAAAGCTACTTTTTTTTTGTAGTTGTCGCTAAACGTTTGTGTCCTCTTTCTTTCTTTCTTTCTCTCAATGTTGGGAAATAGCGAGTTTTGGTTTAACACGCGGCATTGTTTCTCGTAAAAGGCAAAAGGTCACGCATTCGTTTGCTCCCATCCCCTAAAGCCCACACGACACATCGGAAAGTGTGATCTCTGGAAATGTAATTTCAGTTCCGACACTAGGCTGCGCCAAACCATGTAAAACAAGTTTGATTCTTTTGATGGATGCTCAGAAATCGATGAATGGATTTCCTAAAACACCGTTCTTACATTGTAAATGAATTAAATTTATCAACTAAGGCTGTTCGGTTAAAATACTGTGCCATTCTATCTGCTAACATTCCAGAACTTGAGTCAGAGCAGTCTTCCAAAACTGTAATTGCAATTTTGTGTTAAATGGTAATCTATCTCTTGCTATAACTATTGAATTGTTGCTTTTGTATGAATTTAACACGTGCTTTGAATTACTGTTTAGTAATTTGAGAGCATAACAGTAGCCAAATTCAAATCTCTTAATCCAGTAAAACTTCCTGCTGGTCAAGTTTGGTTTTGCTGATCAATGTCAAAGTACTGCTGGTTCCTATTTTTCAAAAAAAAGAGACCCCCTTCTCCATCCCCCCCCCCCCCCCCCCCTTCTAGTTCCTGATTGCAAATCGGCCTACTTGGGATTCGCACTCGCATTTCAGTAGTGTGAAGAGACACATTTACGCTGTTACCATTTTCAAAGGCTTTTTATTTGGTTACTTGTCCATAAGAATTCACTACTTGCAAATGGCATTGTGCCCTCAAACCTTCTGATTTAATCTTTATATCAATTTCTGGTTTGACCCAAACGTGTTGGCTCCAAGACCTAGACCTTTTCTTACAAATGTTACTCCCAAGTTCTTCTGGGGTGTAAATGTTGCTATTCTACTGTTTTTAAATGTACACTGCTCCAAATGTAGTTTGACCAGTTTACTATAAAACTTTAAATTATGGAGATGGCATATGTTCTAGTTTTACACCCTGTTTTATTTTTCTTGTCTCCAAGTATAATTTTAATCTTTAAGTTAACTCAATTAGTCCTTGCAATGCTGTGATTGTGGGGTGCAGTTTTAAAAGCCTAGTCACTTATTTCTGCACTCATAAATTATGCAATTGCTCTAAAATCTGCATTTTTTTGTACTCTTTGTTTATGTGGATCTGAGACTGTTCTTTGAATGCTAAATGGAAGACGTTTTATTAAGCAGCACCTTCAGTATGTTCCCTAACATTATAGGTCTTTAGTTTTCTTTTCAGCTAACCTGGCTCCTATATTCTAACTCCATTTAATTAGCTTTGAGTCTTGAGAGGTTTTTGGAACTTAAAACAAATTGTTAACAATGCCAAGGTTTGCTGTGAACTGCTTCAGACAAAGCCATGTCACAGTCATTGTGACTGAAAGTATAACTTCAGCAATGTGAAAAGTATAACTTTCAGTCTAACCCTGAAATTTTGAATAAATTAATGCCTTTAGAACCACTAGCACATCTGTGTAGTTACCTGGGTAGAATTTCTTTAAATAAGTGCTGCATAGCAAATGAAAATTTCAGAACGTGCACCTCAAACATTTGGATGGCTTTCTGATTCCATTGCAATTTTTCACTAATTCTCCAAACTTCTAAATTTTACACAAATGTTAGTTAATTTTTGGCAAACTTGCTGGTCATCCTGCTTCAACAGAAGGTAGAATTGGTTATGTTTGGTTCTCCATTTCATGTCCACCCCAGTCATTCTTCCTACACTGCCTTATTTGTTTAAATCATTCATGTTAAATGGGTTTGCTGTATATCTTGCCTATTTACTAAGCATTCTTTAAAAAGCTGGGCAGCAATGTGAAAAAAAAACTATTAGGCAGTAAAATACCTTTAGAAATAGTTATTTTAGAAGAACTTTACAAACAAGTCCAAATATTGTCATGCCAGCAACTGAAAATATTGACAGTATGAACCTTTACGGAATTGTGAATGCCCAAAAACGTAAGGGATCTACCTTCCTTGCAATGCTCCCAACTTCCTATCATCATAGACAGTAGCTTTGGTACTATGCAAATTGCATGATCACTGAGCAAATCCAATTTAAGGATAGAAGTAAAGTGATCCTGATTTATCAAATCATTAGTGACTGTGCATTTCTAATTACTTATTGTAAATGTGCCTTCACAACCGAGTTGAATTTGACCAGGTTAAATAGTTGTTGTTCAGGAAAATTTTGTATAACGTACAGGGTCCAAACAAAAACTTTGCAGAATCTGCAAGGCAGATGCTGCCTTTATTTCTTCCTACTGCTGAATGCAGATGGGCTTGGTGTTTGTGTCAAGCTTCCAGAACAAATCAGCATGCTAGAAAATGTCAAGCTGAAAGATGGGTTTATTCATGACATAGATACAACTTGAAACAGTTGTTTTGACTAATTCTTGATCAGCTCTCTGCTTGCTCGCCTTTCTAGTTGTCAGGGGTGCGTTACAGTGTCAGTGTTAGTTGCTCTGAAGCTTGTAATCTTTTTGGTTGAAGGACAAGCCCTTGACCTGATGATTCCTACAGCTGTACTTTGTTTTAAAAGTTGGATAATGCATCACATGTTTGACATCTTGCTTTACTAAAATGGCAGTATAAATGAACAAGGTCATCTAACCTATTTTAACTTGTTCGTCTACATTTGCTTTACTGTCCTCCAAATCTAGTGCACAGCTCTTTTTGAATTCCAGGTTTCTTCTTCAATCTATCTAGAAGTCACTACTATTCTACTGGTAGAATAGGATCAAGTATTTGAACTGTGATCAGCTCACTTCAACTTCAGTTTTCCAGCATTCCTTACCTATACATGTGCTTGACTAGAATTGTGCCGCTGTTTGAATTTTCATGGTGTTGGACAACCTACATGGAAGTGCTTTTGAGCTTTGATTAGGTAACTGTGTTTCAGCTATTGCACTTTGCAAAACCATTTTGCAAACAACTTTTTGAGAGACTTGTTTTTTGAACAGTATAGCACTCCTTTTATCCCATAACCATGAATAATAGGTCTTCTAGAATCTGGCTTCTGACACCAAAGTTCACTTGGTTTTAGAGTTTTTAGGAAGCACATGGTGCTTCCTAAATTACACTTAAGAATTTTCAGTTTTCTTTTTGTCACGGGATGTTAGCATTGCTAGCAAGATCAGCATTTGTTGCCCACGACTAATTGCCCTTGAAATAATGAATGTCAGAATCCTGCATGGGCTGACCAGCTGCCTGTAAATTCTAGCCAATTAGGCTGTTCTTACAAATGATGGTAATAGGGCAAAGATCAGTGAAATAGCCTGGCATTGAACATACAAAGTAGTAGGGATTGTCCAATATAGTGAAATTTCAGCATACTTTCAAGACTGTCCATTTGTTCTTTGTTCATCTGGTTTGATGAACTTGCAAGTATATAACTTTTAAATTTTGTTTTTTGACAATTTATGTGACCTGTCAGATGTTCGTCTGCAAAAGCCTAGATTGCCACTTGCTGAATGAGTTGGTTTCACGTTAATTAGAGTATCAAAGTGCTGTAACTTCAAACTCCCAAGCTCTCTTGGATTAGTGTGTTTTGAACGTGGATGAAGTTTAAGTAAAATGCTGCCAATAGTCAGTCCATCTTAAGTCCGTGTATTTGTTTCTGGAAAAATGTAACATGCTATTACATAGTCTTAATACAAGTAGTGTTCTAGTTTTCACAGGAAATATACAACTTAATTTTTGTAAGTTTCCCTTGTAATAGCTGCTATACGCACTTATGGGAGCATTTTACTCCATACTATCAGGAAGTTATTTCATCAACTTCATTCTTGAAGTTAACTCTTAAGTTGCTAGATTTCTTTGATTTTTGCAATTTGACAGGAATGGAGCTGATCGTGGTTTGTTAATTAAATATTATTGCTGCTAGAATTTACCCACTGAAATTTGATACGATTATCCATTGCCAAGAGAAGCTAGAATGTCATGTTGTGACCCATTTTGTCTGCCTTCTAAACAGGAAGAAAAATTATTATTGATCTTGAAACTTACCCAGTCTTTTGTTGTTTGGAATTGTTGTTAACAGTATTTAGCTTCTGTTTTCCAAAGAAGATAACTAACAGCAACTTTGGAAGCTTGGCTGCAAACTGGACACCGCAAAGTCTGTTGAACTCTGACAGCATTTGATGACAACATTGAAGACTTGACTGCCAGAACTAGTTGCACCTTCAAATCAAGATGTTGTAGCTGTACTAGAACTTTGGCATCTATCCAACAATGATTAAAATGTCCAGCTATGTTCTGCCTACAAAGATCAGGGAAAGTACAACCTGGCCAACTACCTATTCATCAGTCTTAATTCTTAATAAAATGGTGGGAGATGTTGCCTATGGTGCTGTTACTTGCACACCAGTAATCTTTGGTTGTTTTGCTTCTGTCAGGACTATTCAACTCCAGTCCTCATACAGTCTTGGTCCAAACATGGTCAAAACAGCTGAAATTGAGTTGTGTGTGAATGCTGTGAACATCAAGAATCATTTGACAAGTACCCTCAAAGAACTCCGGCAAAATGGGAATCCTGATGAAAACTCCCCATTAGTTATGGTTGGTGGAGACAGCCCCAGAACTTTGCCAGAGTTCCTAGGACAAATTCAGATCCAAATATCTTAAGATGCTTCAATGGCCATCCTTTCATCAAGCCCAAAAGGGGGATGCAGTGAACATCCCAATGTTCACCATGTGAGCTCCTCGTTGAAACGATGCATATCCATATGCAGTAAGATCTAGGTAATCAGGTTTCTACTGATGTACCAAGTAGCATTCGTCTCACGTGTTAGGCAACAGACATCTCCAACAAGAGAATTGCTTAATGAACCATTGACTCCCCACTATCAATTTTCTGGAAGGTAGTTTAGTGTTGGCCAGAGTATGAACTGGACCAAGAATACCTGAAGTTGGGAATTCCAAAGGGAGTAACTTGCCTACTGAATTCTTTTTCTCAGAACCTGTCCACCATCTGCAATGCACAGCTCAGGATTGGGGAAAAATACTCTCCACATCCCTGTGTAAATCACCAATATCAAAATGCTCCATGCCAGCCAGGGCAAAGCAACCTGCTTCATCCCCTCCACCACCTTCAGCAATCACTCTCCATCATTGACACACAGTGGTCATATTACTATCTACAAGGTGCACTTCAGCGCAATTGCCCCATTTTGCAACATCTTCCAAATGTGAGATTTCTCTCTTCTGGAGTCAAAGGATAGCAGTTGTATGGGTACGCCTTCACCTCCAGTTACTCTCTAAGCCTCTCACCATCCTGATTATGGCATTTGTGGCAGTTTCTTCAATGTTGCTGGGTCAAAAGCCTGAAACTTTGTTCTGAAGAGTGTTGTCGGAGTATCAATATTATATTAGTACGCAGCAGTACATCAAGGCAACGCGTCTCCACCATCTTGAATGGGGTTAACCATGGGCAATTATCCCTGGCCTGCCTGATTTCAATGACTCTGTTGAAATATTAATTAAAATAATTCTAGCTCTCGTTTTGCTGAATAAATTTAAAATTATGCATTTTCTTCTGATGCTGACTAGCTTTGTTCCAATTTTTATAGGTTCCATCAGTGGATTGTTATTTCTGCTCCCTTTACCCCACCAACATTTAAAGCAACCTGTACAGTTCTTTCCATATCCTGTTTTTAAAGTTAATGTGGTGCACAATGATAACAATATTTGTCACCCTGTATTCAGCAGGAGCAGCTAGGAAATGAAAATAAGTGACTGCACCTTTAAGGCACTGGAGGGAAGAACAAATGACACTAAGTGATTCTGGATTTTATCCTGCTTCGACATTTGAAGCAATCATATAAAATGGACTATTAGAATTAACATTGCCGTAAAGGTTGCTTCTTGTATCTCTTGCCAACAACTAGTAAATTACATAGCCCAGATGGAAGCTCTGAATATCTGCTGATCTTGACACCATTCTTTTGCAGCTAGAGTTTTAAGTGTGTTTCTTTGCAGTAGGTAGATTCTTACTTTGGTTAAGTTTTCAATATCATTGAATTACACTGATTAATATCAGTTAATCAATAATCTTCATTATTCAACTAGTTTTTGTCCAAACATGTATAAATGTGTTTTCTAGAATTGTTGACCAATTTCACTGTCCCCTTTTGGTTTGCTGTGGCTCCATTATCTGCAATTCACTTTTGGTGTTGCTGTCTTAATTCTAGTCAATATGCAGGTACTATACTGCACTCTTTGCTCATTCCTGTGCTCCCTTCTCCATTTTCCCTTCTCTTTTGTTATCTGCTGATGACTCCAAAGTGTTCACAAAAAGGCAGGTTGCTTTGACTGTATTCATTAGAGTTCAGAAGGAGAGGGAAACATATTGAATATTGAAGATTTAAGGCCGTGGCAAGATAGATGTGGAGAGGTTGCTTCCCCTTTTGGGAAACTCTAGGACCAAGAAGCATAATCTCAGGGGGGAAAAAAAATTGTCCACTTAAGACTGAAGTGAGGAATTCTATTATCTTGGAGATAGCATTCCACAGATTCATTATATCACAGAAGATTCTTGGCTGGGTTGTTAATGAGGCTGAAGTTGACAAGCCTAACTTAGCTTATTGCTGAAAATCTTCTTGGCTGTTTGAACCTGAATGGAATTCCTTTCTTATCAGTTGACTGTCTTTAAAGTACTGATAAAAGTAGGAATTTTATTTACATAGTTTAACTAGACTAATTATGACCAGATTATCCAACTAATGCAGGATTACATAATATAGACAATTAAATGCAATACACCTTTTTTATAGATTAACCATGCTGTAAGAGTTTTTAGACCCTCTTGTTCAAATCTCACTGGCATTTCACCTTCCCTCCTAATATATTTTTAAATGAGTTGCTGTGTTTACATGGCAATTGTGAAATGCCACGTCAAAGAATTGGACTACCAGCTGTGATGCTGTCATCTGGAATTATGATCTTTTAAAAATGATTGATTGCTCTAGTGCTTCTGCTCCCCAATAGGTTTAGCCACCCCACCCCTTATTGCGTCTCCACCCCTTATTGCGTCTCAAGATTGCTTTGTATTAAGGACAATGCCCGCACAAGTTGTATCATCTTGTAGCTAACAAACCAATCAGAACTCTTATTTAATCAAGACCTATAGTCCATTTTCAGGTGAATGGCAAGTAATTGATTTTGAGCATTTGTAACTGCTTTATTTTCCCAACACCAGTAATAGGGGTGGAATGTTCTTTTATAGAGTCAGAGACGTACAGTATGGAAACAGACCCTTCGGTCCAACCTGTCCATGCTGACCAGATATCCCAACCCAATCTAGTCCCACCTGCCAGCACCTGGCCCATCTCCCTCCAAACACTTCTTTTCATATACCCATCCAGATGCCTTTTAAAAGTTGCAATTGTACTAGCCTCCACCGCTTCCTCTGGCAACTCATTCCATACACATACCATCCTCTGTGTGAAAAAGCTGCCCCTCGGGTCTCTTTTATATTTTTCCCCTCTCACCCTAAACCTATGCCTTCTCGGTCTGGACTCTTCCCCACCTCAGGGATAAGATTTTGCCTATTTATCCTATCCATGCCCCTCATAATTTTGTAAACTTCTAAGGTCACCCCTCAGTCACTGATGCTCTGGGAAAAACAGCCTCAGCCTGTTCAGCCTTGGGTATAGCTCAAATCCTCCAATCCTGGCAATGTCTTTGTAAATCTTTTCTGAACCCTTTCAAGTTTTACAACATCTTTCCGATAGGAAGGAGCCAGAATTGCACGCAATAATCCAACAATGGCCTAACCAATGTCCTATACAGCCGCAACATGACCTCCCAACTCCTGTACTCAGTACTCTGAACAATAAAGGAAAGCATACCAAATTCCGCCTTCACTATCCTATCTACCTGCGACTCCACTTTCAAGGAGCTATGGGCCTGCACTCCAAGGTCTCTTTATTCAGCAACACACTCCAGGACCTTACCATTAAGTGCATAAGTCTTGCTAAGGTTTGGCTTTCCCAAAATGCAGCACCTTGTATTTACCTGAACTAAACTCCATCTGCCACTTCTCAGTCCATTAGCCCATCTGATCAGGATCCTGTTGTACTCTCAGGTAACACATTCGATTAGATTACTTACAGTATGGAAACAGGCCCTTCGGCCCAACAAGTCCACACCGCCCCGCCGAAGCGTAACCCACCCATACCCCTACATTTACCCCTTACCTAATACTATGGACAATTTAGCATGGCCAATTCACCTGACCTGCACATCTTTGGACTGTGGGAGGAAACCGGAGCACCCGGAGGAAACCCACGCAGACACGGGGAGAACGTGCAAACTCCACACAGTCAGTCGCCTGAGGCGGGAATTGAACCCGGGTCTCTGGCGCTGTGAGGCAGCAGTGCTAACCACTGTGCCACCGTGCCGCCCACAACTAATGTCCACTACTCATCCAAAATGCCCACTTCCTAACAAATGAACAAACCAACAGTGGACAATGGGATCGTCCTGAATTGTGGATCAGAATTCAGCAATGTTGTGCATTTACTTATTGAACTTTTGGCCTTTCTTTGTTACTGTAGGAGATTGTGATACAGACTTTGATCAATATTGAGAGCAATATTGCTACTAGTGGCTTCAATGTAGTTGCTAATTGTAGTACTATCACTGTTTTCGAGCTAGCTATCGTTCCAGAAATGAGATACAAAGCTAGCACATTAATTTTGTGAAGTAAGCAATAAATATAGTAAAGCTTAAGCATCTCAGGATATACTTTGTAATAAACGTTTCCCTGTGCACTAACTGCTTCAGTATTTGTGCAGTTCAGAGGAGCTGGTTAGTGTGTTCTGAATAATTCCTTATTGTATTGCTTAAACATACTGTGAAATTAAATCTGCATATGCAATTTTTTTTGACCCACCAAACAGGAGGACAACTGAGAAAGTGATTGGGTCTACAGTATAAATCAATCATCACAAAATAAGTAATATTTGGAGTGACTTGGGAGAAAAATGAGGTGTTCCACAAATAGATTTAGTGCAAAGTCATTTTTTAAGTTTGTTTTTCAGAATCAGAAAAACAACTGAAATTTTATCTACGCTCCAATAAGTGTTTATGATACAACCCAAGACTTCCCTGCATTTCTACCTAGATCCTTGGTCATTCTGCCACTTGGGTGCATTGGTCTTTCTATTTGTTATATCTGTCTAAAATGTTAGCATTTAGGAATTACTGCTGTTGCATTTTTGTTTTCCCAACCCCTCTCAACAGGTGTATGGTCTAGATAGTATTGCCATGCCTCAGAAATTTGAAGTGCCTAGCCCTAACTGCCCATGCCCTGATTGAAAGGAGCTTATTGCATAAGAGAATCAGAATTCTGGTGTCTCATAATTTAATTGTGCAGGATGTTGAATTATTCCTGAAAGCTGCCAGTTGTAATTATGAGCCCCATTGATCTTTTAGATTGGGATAATAGCCTTATCTGAACAAATTTCTCTACTTGATGTTGACTCCAAAATTGAATAAATATCAATTGACTGGTTTACCATCTTGTAAAGCTTTATAGTTTGGAGAAATAGTCCCCTCTCTCTGCCTCATAAATTGTAAATTGCTTAGATCTAGATATTAATGGTTCAGACCCATTGTACTTTTTATGCCAATAAATCAGATTTTGGAACAAATTATGTTGGCAGAAGAAATTATGACTTGTATTTGGTGTCGTAGGTTCATTATACCACTGGTAATTAGATTTTAAGTCATATTTCTAATTTATTTCCATATGAAGGCTTAACTTTGACTAGCAAAATCACTAAATTTTTAGTGTGGCCATCCTTGGTAGAAAAGTTGCAAACTTGGAAAGTCTCCGGCTTCAGCATTGTTTGATCAGTCATCGTCTGTTGGAGGTGATTATAAAAGAGGATTTATGGAATTGAATTGTATTATCATTCTTGGTTGAAATAGCTCCTGTAAATGAATCTCTTTTTCAGTGAGTAATGTAATTATGTAAGCCCAGTTTGTATGTGGAAAAAGAAATGGAATCTAGAGAATGCAGAGAAGTAAACTTTGTTTTTAAAACAGTTCACATTACAGAACAGGAAGTTTGAGAGGCCTTAGAATATAAAGGTGAATAAATCTCTGGGACCTGATTCGCCAGGATGTTGCTAGGGACAGGCTGAGTAGGCTGGGGCTGTTTTCCCTGAAGCAGTGGAGACTGAGGGCTGACTTTTACACAGGTTTATTAAATCATGAGGGGCATGGATAGGGTTATTAAGGTATTTTCCCTGGGGTGGGGAGCCCAGAATTAAAAGGCATAGATTTAAGGTAGGGACAAAGGTTCCTTTTAAATCTAAGGGGCAACGTTTTTAGAGTGTGCATGTATGGAACGAGCTGTCAGAAGACGTGGTGGAGGCTGGTACAATTACAAGGCATATGAATAGGAATGTTTAGTGATATAGCCAAGTGATGGCAAATGGGACTAGATTCTGGTTGGACTGATGGGTGTGTTTCTGTGCTGTACATCTGTGACTCTAGATAATATATCCCAGAACATTGTGGGAAGTGATGGAAGAAATTGAGACCCCTTGCAGAAATATTTGCATCAGCTAGAACTACAACTGAGGTACCAATCACTGGAAGAGGGCTAATCTTGTAATGTTTAAGAAAGGTTGTAAGGAGAGAGCAGGGAACTATAGATCTGAGAGTCTCACTTCAGTAGGTAAATTGTTGGAGGTGATTATAAAAGAGGATTTATGGACATTTTAGAGAGGCAAAAATTGATTTGGGGTAGTCAGCATGGTTTTGTACGAGGAAACCTGATTGAGAAAGTTACCAAAAAGGTTACCGATGGCAGGGCAGTAGATATTTATTTGGATTTTAGTAAAACCTTTGACAAGGTTCTGTATGGTACACTAATTAGTAAAATTAAGTCACATGGGGTTGAATGAGCTTGCCAATTGGATACATAGTTGGCTTAATGGTAGGAGACAGTAGTGGTGGAGGATTGCTTTTTGGACAGTGACCGGTGGTATTCTACAGGGTTTGGTTATGGGTCCTTTATTTTTGTCATTTATGCAGTGATTTGAATGAGAATATAGAATGCATGGTTAATAAGTTTTCACACTAAAATTGGCATAAGAGGTTTTCTAAGATTACAAAAGGATTTGGATCAAATGGTTCAATGGGCTGAAAAATAGCCGATGCTATTTTTCTGGATAAATGCATGGTAGTGTGTTTTTGTACAAGGAGGGTTGGACGTATACAGTTAATAGTAGGGCCTTCAGTTCTAGAACTGAGATCTAGGGGTGCAGATACATATTTTTAAAATTGTCACATATGGGCAGGATGGTTAAAAAGGCATTTGACAGGTTTGCTTTCATTGCTCATCCTTTTTGAGTATAGGAGTTAGGGTGTTCGTACATGATATTGATGAGGTCTCTTGTGGGATACGATATCCAGTTCTGGTCACCCAATTATGGGAATGATATTACTAAGCTGAGGAGGGTTGAGAAGAGATTTGAGGAAATTGCTGGGTATGGAAAGTTTGATCCATAAAGGCTGGATATGCTGGGACTTTGTTCACTAGATTGTAAGAGATTGAGGCGGCCTGATGCAGTTCATAAAATAATGAGGTGTAGATAGTTGATGGTAGTGGTCTTTTCCCTAGGATGGGGGCATTTCAAGACTGGGGGCTGTATTTTTAAGGTGAGAGGAAAGAGATTTTAAGACAGAACCACCCTATTTAAAAAATGTGCCTTGTGTATGGAATGAACCTCCTGAGGCAGTGGTGGATGTGGGTACAATTACAATCTTAAAGTCATTTGATAGATGAGTAGGAGAGGTTTGGAGGGATATTGGCCAAGAGCAGGCAGGTGGCACTAGTTTAGTTTGGGATTATGTTCAACTTGAACTAAATGACCTGTTTCATGCTGTGTGACTATATATAACTTGTCTAATGGAAAGAAATAGTTAATAGATTATTAACAGCCTGACAGCTTTTTCTTCTTTGCAGTGGTATTGTTACTATCCATGGTCTGATTCTAATTGAGGGTTATCAGTTCAAAATCTGCTAATATCACAATTTTGAAGTTGGTAAATGCTGGAAATACTCTGCAGGTCAGGCAGTGATTAACTGGAGAGAAACTATTAACATGTTGAGTTGATAACTTTTTAATGAGAAGTGCTTCTTGCTCCATTGTCTCTCCTGAATTTGTCATTTTGTTTATTTGATTTCCAGCATCTGCTAACATGACTGTCAAACAATTTATTATCTTGTTTTGACTGAGTGTACTCATCTTAAAAGTTCAATGTTTGAAACTAGTTCTTTTAGCCAAAGTATTGTGGGTTCAGTGTTACATGGTATTTTTTGAAAAGTTGCCTACCTGATGTGAGCCCAAATGAAATCAATTAATATCAGTTGTGACATTGATACTGATTATGAATGTTATGCTTTTAATTGTACTACTTTTGGATAATTGTAATGGAACTAAATGATTAACATGAAGTCTGAAACTTTGGGCTTTGGTCCCTGAAAGGGTATTTGAAAAGTTACAGGGGCCTGGGCTCAAAACCATGATGTCTACTTTTACATGAGTATGTTGGTTTATGCTGGGCCAGCATTCATTACCTGTCCCTGGTTGCCCTTAAGGTGATGGAGAACTGCCTTTGAACAATTGTAGTCCATGTGCTCAAGGTAGAACCAGAATGCCATTGGGATGTGTGGGTGCTGAGTTTCTCAAGAACTTTCCAATTGATATTTATTGATTGTTGGTATTGATCTTCGCATTGTGCATACAAGAAATTAGGACTGTTCTTATTGCAACTAAAGTCTTTGTTTAAATAACTGTACAATAGTGCTTCAGGGAGCTTCGTAATAGGTTATAGTGGAAGTATTGTCTGCTGTGTTCAAAATTTGTTACGCAGGTGCAGATAAACGTTGCACAGATGTGCACATTTCACTTTTAGTAAGAAAGTAAGCCATTTTTTCATAAGTGCATGCATCACTTTTTTTATTGAAGTCTACTTATCTGAAAGGTTGCCTTGCAGCATCTGGTGTGGAGTACTGACTCTAAATGCCATTTAGAAATATAAAGGGAAATCATTTTCACCTAACAGATTTTAGAATCTGTTATGTCGATTGGTACAATGGTTTTTATGCATACTGTAAAGTGTTTTTTCTTCAATTGCTTCCTGGGGAAATGTAGCCTGTGGAAGTAACGAACTGAGTTCTTGCTGCATTTTTTTGCAGTTTTTGGAAGACCAAATATGACTACCCAATTTTACATTGAACTGTTTTATTTAAAAAAAATAGCTTCCTGTTGCTGGATCGTGGTGTTTATAACATGGGAGTGAACCATCAAACCTTGGCTGTTATTTTTCGTAAGGTTTTGCTTCATGGAGCCTAACTAGTTTACTCATGAAAATGTCCAAACTCTCCTCATTAACTACCTAACAAGTTCCTATGGGAGCCCTCTTTGTTCATTGCTAAACTGATTTTTCTCTAACTTGCCATTACTGGGAGAACTTGCCAGTGCTGGGATTCCTGATGCCAGTTCCATCTTTGATCCCCTCCCATACTGTTTGTCAAGCATTGGTAGCCTGCATTTGCCCTTCACTGTGACCATAATTGTACAGCAGCCACATTCTAACAACACTCTTGGCACAAACGTGGCTGATACAACACCCAATCAGTTCGAGCACCAGGTCACATGTCTGATCTGTACTTGGCTACATCACTTCTTAGACCCTCTAATTTCCTGCTACTATTTATCTAATGGCCACTGTAGCGTTCAGCACTTATTATTAAATGTGGGACTATAACATACTGGGAGGATTTATGAAATAGTTGAAAGCATTTACTTTAAAACATCAAGAATGAAAATTGCTCACAGAAGATGTATTTGCCTCTTAGAACATAGTCATATAGCACAGAAATGAGATCCTTTGGTCCAACAAGTCAAGCTGAACATCTCAAAATATACTAGTCCCACCTGCTTGCTCCTGGCCCATATCCCTCCAGACCTTTCCTAATTCATGTATTCCTCCAAATGTCTCTGAAACATTGTATTTGTACCCACATCCTCCACTTTTTCAGGATGCTCATGCCACACACTAACCAGCCTCTGCAATACAAAAAAATTCACATCTTTAAAGCTCTCTCCTCTCGCCTTGAGTGCCCCTGGTCTTGAAATCCACCATCTTGGGGAAAAGTGTATTAATGGTAGCTGTCTATACCTCATAAAATTATGAATTTGTCAGATTACCTCTCAATCTCCTATGTTCCAGTGACACAAGTTCTAGCCTGTCCAGCCTCTCCTTATAACCCAAACCTTCCGTAATTGGCAACATCCTGGTAAATTTCTTCTGACACCTCTTCAGCTTGGTGATATCCTTCCTATAACTGGGCGACCAGACTGGACACAATCCTCCGGATGAGACCTCACCAATGTCCTGTACAACCTCAGTATGACTTCCCAACTTCTATACTCAAAGGACTGAGAAATGAAGGCAAGCGTGCCAAATGCCTTTTTAACTACCCTGTCTATATGTGATGCAAACCTCAAAGAATTATGTGCCTACACCCTTAGGTCCCTCTTTTCAACAACATTACCCAAGGTCCCACCCTGTTTGTTGTACCAAAATGCAATGCCTCACATTTATCCAGATTGAACTCCATCTGCCATTTTCAAGTCTGACCCATTTGATCAAGATCCCTTTGTAATCTTTGAAAACCTTCAATGTCTACAATGCCATCAAATTTGGTGTCATCAGCAAAAGTCCTAACCCTGCCTTCGTGTTCTCATTCAAATTATTTACATGTTGAGTAGGAACAATTTTATGATCAGTGATCACTGCACCAAGGTGTCATCTTCTAGAAACAGATGTAAATTAAGTCCTGTTTATGGTAAGATGTAATGAAAGCTAGTTTCAGTTAATATTACGAAGTGATTAAGTATAGTGATAGGTCCAAAGATTTAAATATGGTTTCCAATGCAAAGACTGGGTGAATGTGGACTATGTGCAATGTGTAGTGTTTAATGGAATATGAAAGGTTTTTCTTTGGAAAAAGTCATTAACATGAATGTGTTTGTATATTTTCAGAAGACAAAAGTCTTTAAATGAGACAGATTGGGTGTCATGAGCTACTGTTTTGTGAATGGACCATATATTTTGCTTTATCTAATTATTGTTTTGAATGTATTAACTAACTTGGCTGCGTGAAACTGCTGTAGGCTGTTTTCTATTTAGATGCTCTAATTTCAATTCTAACTTTAAAAATATCAAAATGAATGTACTGCCTGGGCTCTTGACTTTGTCCACTGAATCTCATTTTAAACATTTTTTTGTGAAATCTCATTTGGTTACTAAGCCCTCAGACTACTAGGAGCACATAGTAACATTGAATACAGAGTTAGGGTTAAAATCTTTAATGTAAGAATAGCAAATAGCTGCTAAATTCTGTTCCTGCATCACTGGAAAGTAAGCATTTTAAGAAATGGGGTTGAAAGTGCGATGTCAAAAATGTTAAGATAATAGAAATATGAAGCTTTAGTAGTAGAGTTAGTGGTTTTTATTCACTTGTGGGACTTGAGCATTGCTGGCTGGTCAGCATTATAGCTCATCACCACCACCTTTAGGGCAAATAGGGATGAGCTGCCTTCTTGAATTGCCATAGTCCTCTTGCTGTGGGTTGACCCACAATACCAGCAGGGAGGGAATTCCAGGAATTTTGACCCTATGACTGAAGGAACAGTGGTATATTTCAAAGTTAGGGTGGTGAGTGGCTTGGAGGGGATCTTGGGAACACCACCAGTGCCCTTGTCCTTCTAGGTGGAAGTGGTTGTGGGTTTGGAAGGTGCTGCCTAAGGGTCTTTGAATTTCTGCAGTGTATCTTGTAGATGGTGTACACTGCTACTGTGGCTAGCTGTAATGTTTAAAGTGACAAAATTGAAGTTCTAATTGGTTGTACTGGTCTTAAGTTAGAAATATTATTTAATATTTATTACATGCTGCATTAGCTGTATTGTGTGGCTTGCTGCCCTGAAATATTAGTTGTCATTAGTTTGGACTAATTTGTATAGTCTGTTCACCTACAAGTTTCAGCAAAGCATACATATTTTTAAAAAAGCAGCGCTTAATCAAATTTTGTAATGGATGCAGCATTATTCATTAACCTCATGAATGCTCAATTTGCACTTTTTAAAAAGAATATTAACTTTAAATGTAGCAATATTTTTCATTATACTGCAGTAATCAGACCCAGTCTTAGTCATCAGTACTCCATGTTGTAGTCTTGGTCCAGGTTGTGCGTGCTTATCCTCATTCAGATTATAACATGATAGTGGAGGCATTTGGTGGCCATGGTATAAAAATACACAGTGTACTATTGTGTTAGTACACAAACAGTATCTGAGAGAAGAGTTACCATTACTGGAATTAGCAAAAATTAGATGTAATTTGAACAAGGGGAAGGTGTGAGAAATAAAAAAAAGACTGGTAGAGTAGATATTGACAGTCTTGTTCAAGAATGTTGATGGAGCAGGAAAAGAAACCGATGTGGCTAGAGCAGGTGTGCTCTGAAAGCAAAAATTTAAAAACGTGTAAAGAAAAGGAACAATGAAGGGAGGTGGTGTATGCTTTTTATAGTCTGTTGTTGAACAGAATCTAGAAGGCTGTGAAGTGCCACATAAAAAGCTTGACAGTAACTGATCTGTTGAACTTTGGCAGGGTGATCAAGGAAATGTGTGGAATTAAAATGGGAGAAACTGAGGACTGGAGATCAGAGTGGAGTGTGTGGAAAAGCACAGCAGGTCAGGCAGCATCCAAGGAGCAGTAGAATTTCGGACATAGGCCCTTCATCAGGAATGTTCCCGATTTAAAGGGCTTATGCCCTAAACGCTGACTCTCCTGCTTCTTGGATGTTGCCTGACCGGCTGTGCTTTTCTAGCACCACACTCTACTGTGGAATTAAAATGACGGTATTTGGGACGATGCTTGCAAGAAGGAAGAAATATTCCTTAAAGCAGTTGTCTAATTTACATTTGGGCTCCCGAGTGCAGAGGATGTCATTCTGAGCCATGGGTTCAGTGTACTCAATTAAAAGAAGTGCACGTGACTAGTTGCTTGTGGAAGAAAATTGAGCCAGAGGTGCTGAGGATGTAAAAAAGCAGGTTTTCTATTTGTGTAGAAAATTAAGATTTCAGAAGCAAATTTAAAAAGATGATTTGGTGTTTCCTGCAGCAGAAGGTAGCACACCAACTTGACATGGCAATGTAGGATAGGCAACCTTTCCTGTGAGACTTCCATCAGATGAAGATAAAAATGCAATTCTCATAAGCAAGCCATTTCTAATCCCCAGTTATACATACGATTTACCATGTGTAATAACCTTTTTCAAATTTTGAAGGACAGAAAAATCTTCAGTACTTTCACTACAAAGGCTGTCTCCTTTCTCTGTATCCAGCAATTTCTACTCCTTTACAAGAATTGCAATGATTAAGTATCTAATCACTTCTATTGAAGCTGCTTTTACATTGATCTTGATTGGGTACTTGTGTTGGTTCTTGACAATAGCATCCTTAGAGCTGGTATCAGAGTCTGACCAATTTTGTGTTAAGATTGTGTCAATGTGTAATCCAAATGTTGGAAATCGGTGACATAAACACTCCTAGACAAGTGCAAATGTATGTGGCGACTGGAAAATTTGGTAGGCAGATGTTCAATTTTTTTTTCTCTCTCCTTGTTCACCTACTGTGTTCTGTGCTGGGATCTAATAATGTATTTGCATTAAAGTTGCTTTCAGAACATCACGTGGTTCCCATTGCATCAAAATTCTCTTTATTCTCCATGGTAGTTACAGAATAATGTAGCAAAGCCTAGTTATAGGGTTTTTGGAACAGTGGATATGTACTTTCCACATGTATATTTGTTTAAGCATTAGTACATCTGGTGTATCCAGTGCTCGCTTTTGCACTTGATTTTTGTTCAGGTATTTCATTTAATTCTGACTAGTATGACATTTTTTAATGTATTCTCCCTTGATTGTGGTAGTTTGCTGATTGTACCTCTGGACTCCCAGATTAATTTATTTGGCCAAGTTTAGTTTCTATTCTTTGTGAAATGTCCTAGGGGATGCAATCCTTTGATTAAAATAGCTTTATATTTGTGTTTACTTAATGAGATTCTTGTGGCTATTCACTTTCTCATTACATTATTGCTTGAAGCAGAGAAACCTGAAAAAGGCTGATGAAGAGAGAATGGTTTTACTTTTGTATTGAAATTGACCAATTTTACCCCTGACCCCCTTTCAGTTACTGGCTTTATGCATGACTTCCCTAAGGCTCGCTATATGCATACTTTGGAATGCAATTAATCTAAATGGAAAAGTGGGGAAGATGAATGCAGTCTTGCTCTTTTTCCTGGTCTGAAGAAACAACTGATAAGCTTTATGACCTTGTTGGTCAATGGTATGCAACATTTAGTTGTGGAAGTTATAGGTGTACATAAGGTTAAATCTTAACACCCATGTGTAATCCTTGAATTCCAGATCTTATTTAATCTGCATATGTCTTGATTTGCTGATGCCAATAAATCTTATATTCTGATTTGAGCTTTAGTTACCACTGAGACTGAAAGGCCTTTTCTATAACCACCCATAGAAACTCAAAAGGCCGGACAGGAGAGTTAGCATCTCCACTGGACAGTAAAAGAGGTTTCTCGTGTCTTTTGGATTCCACCATAATTTTACCTATTTCATGGAAATAACTGTCCTAATGGAAGAGTTAGGCGTGTTTAACCACCAACATTTAGTTGCTAAGTATTTTTGGTAGGTATGGTTGCACAAACGAGCATATGTAGTGATGCTTTTTAAGGGTTATTGCAGTTTTATCTTGGTCCTTTTTTGAGTTCAAATTATGGAAAGGAAAGAAGTTTAGAGTCAGCAGACTACTGTGCTATAGCTAACATTCTGCTGCCAATTAATTTCTTTTTGTGTTCTGATTTCCATCTGAAATGTTTTTCTTTGAAAATGGGGGCAAGAGGCTGAAAGCCCAGAAAGCCGGTAACTTCAATGTTAAGTTGGTTTGATGCTGCGTTATGCAACTAGAAATGGTTTTTGTTTATCTACACCAGGGATCTGGTGTACTACAGCATAACTGAATTTGCTACAATTAAATCCTACTAGTAGATTACAACTCCTTTTACTCCATCTTTTAATTTTCACTTGGGAATGTATTTGTAGATTTGAAGTCTTGATTTTACAGTTGCTTTGATAAATGCAGTCTAGTGCTACTAGCATTGAATTAAACTTGTATCCTATCGTTCACATTCTTTTAGTGCCATTAGTAAGATAAGCACATGCATTTTTTTCCCAAAGGGAGATTGGGATGTCATGCAGACTAGGTTTCACATTCTGTAGATTAGTTTTATTTTAAATGAATGTTAACTGTTTTGCCTTTTTTGATAAGGCTTGACATTATCTTTCAATGCTGCACGTGATGGCTTATTTTGGGAATTATCAAATTGAAGCAGGAGATAATCTTGCTGAAATGGATGTGTTGGGAGCTGTTAACTTTAATGTTTAAGGTTGTAGTTGTAGACATTTTGATCAATTGTGTTCTTCCACAAATGCTGTAGTTATTTTACCTTAACATGGGTTTTGTTTACTGGAAACTTGAGCACATCTCTAATATTGTGGAATAATTCTTTTGAAGTATCAAATATGAAATGATTTAGACTTGAAAGAAATTTTGAAGCCAGGGTTGTGATGGTATAACTGCTAAGCCAAATTTCTTAAAGGCTGCTAGAAATGTAAAGCATCCAAAATTCTAATTCTCGACCAGGTTAGATTGAAATGTAGTATGTTTTAGGTTTGGCTCAGTGAAGAATCCAAATTTGCATTTGTCAATCATGACTTGTTATAAGCAACTTTTGGCAAGGGAAAAATCCATATTTCTATTTTTGAATGAAGTTTCCAACCCACCTACCAACCAAGAGTTTGCATGTATTATTGGAGTTAGCTGGCTTGCTCACTCTCTCAAGCATATTTTCAAAGAATTTATAAATTGTGACAATTCCAATGAAGTACAATTGTTTTAGTATGTTGGGTGGCCACTCCTGTTTATCTGCTTAAGGTAAAATGCGAATTTGCCTGGTTAGGAATTATCCTCCAAATGAACCTTTCGCATTTGAGTGGTTTATGTAATGTAGCCAGTTCAAGTTGCCATTTGTGGTCATGGCCATGGTGCTGGGTTAAAGAGCATGGTATTGATGATTCTACTGGTGATGTTATCATAAGTGGCTTTCATTTGTGTGTAGCCATAACAACATGTACCACAGTTACTGTTTTGTGGGCTTGATCCATTCCAAATAGTTTTCATAATTCCATCTTAACATTCTGCATAAAATGCTCCTGAGTTGCGTTTCATGCATAGATGTGACTCTGTTAAGGCTTTTGTAAACTCTAAACTCTTTAATCAATGATTTATAAATGTGGTGATTGGTCAGGTGAGTACTCAGTTCTCTTTATGTTCTAAACATGACTTTGAGTAGACTCTTCAGTTATCAGGCTCACCATCTTGAATAAAGAAAACACTGGACAATCATTTTGAGTATTTAGGCTCTTAAACATTTCTTATCAACGTTTTAAGGCTGATACTATGTATCTGAGGCAACATCCAGTCTTTACAATTGTTTGGTTACCATATGGAATGTGACATTGGCTCCTTCCTATAAAATGGAAATCTACAAAATGACTGCAATTAATTGACTGGGATGCTTGATTTTTGTGATTGACTACACTTTCTTCAAAAGGTACTACTTGAAATCATATCTGGAATGGCCAGAGATTTTGTTGTAGAATATGTTGCTTGACCAGTTAAAGATCTGAAGGGGAATGGATGTGGGAATTACTTTGAATTCCAGTGACTTAGTTCACAGGGATGAACGTCCATCACCGATTAATCCTGGTTATGAACTGGTTTGTTTTCAGAGTGAACAGAAGCATCTAGGGATTCAGATTTGAAAGTTGTCGCAGGTATACAAGGTAATTAAGGTGTTTAATACACTTGCTTTGATTAGTGAAACAATTGAGTATAGGAGTTGGGAAGTCATGTTAAGGTTGTATAGGGTTGGCACAGTGGCTGTTTGGTTAGCACTCCTGTCTTACAGTCCAGGGATCCAGCATCAATTCCAACCTCTGGTGACTGTGGTTATTGCACATTTTCCCGGAGTCTACGTGGGCTTCCTCCCACAATCTAAGGATGTGCAAGTTAAATGGATTGGCCATGTTAAATTGCCCATCGTGTCCAGGCATGTTCATGCTAGCTATATTAATCATGGCGAATGTAGGGTTATAGGGATGGGATAGGCCTGAGTGGAATGCTCTCTGGAATATTGGTGTGTACTCATTGGGCTGAATGGCCTGCCTCCAAAATGTAGGGGTGGTATGAAATAGAGGATGTTGGTGAGGCCACTTTTAGAGTACAGTGCAGTTCTGGTCACCCTGATTCGGAAGGATATTGTTTAATTAGGGGGTTCAGAAAAGATTTTACCAGACGTTACTGGGACTGAAGGCTTAGAGTTAAGAATAGGCTGGGACTTTGTTCATTGGAGAATAAGTTGTGGGGTTACCTTTTTATGGAGGCTTATAAAGTCATGAGGGACATGGCTAAAGTGGAGGGAATTCACAACTAGAGGGCATATATTTAAGGTGAGAGGAGAGATTTAAAGGGACCAGAAGGACAATTTTTTTTGGAGCGCGGTTCATTCATGGAATGAATTGCCAAAGGAAGTGGTAGATGTAGGTACAGTTGCAGCATTTAAAGATCTTTGGATAAGGAAATGACTACGAAAGGTTTAATGATATGGGCCAAACTGTGGCAAGTGGGACTGGTTTAGATTGGGAAACTTGGTTGGCAAGGGCAACTTGGACCAAAGGGGTCTTTGTGTTGTGACTGACTTTGCTAGTGACAGTTTAGTTTGGTTTTATGTCTGATTTTCATCAACACTGCATTAACTTCCACTGGGTGTTCTAAATTCAACTAAAAATCTCAAATTTGTGCTGTCACATCAAATGTTTCGAAGAGGTGTTGTTCTCTCACTTTATTCAGGTTAGCGTTATTTAAAGTTTTGTCTCCAGTTATTGAACTGTAAGATTGTGGATGTAGCTGCACTGAATGCAAACCATTCCCATCCTGTCACCTGCCTGGAGATTACTTCTGAGAGTGTTAATGAAGCTGTTGGGAGCATCAAATGGGACATGATTTCACCATGCAATATTTTGTCCATAGACACTCTTGCAAGCTAAAATTGGCTTTGTGAAGGCTTGATTTTATTGTCTTTGATACATCAAACTGTTTTTGTTTCTGAGCTTTCTCTTTTGAGTAGTTTAAAATTTGACTTTTTTCTTTTACAGAAATAAGCAGAGTAAGAAAGGACATGTATACTGACACAATGAATGGCCTTGTGGACAAGCTGCCAATGGACCTACCAGAACCCATAGGACCTATTATGCAGTTACAAGAAAAATTATTTGTGCCTGTGAAAGAGTATCCAGATGTAAGTATTCTCTTTTGGCGTTTGTGTGTCAGACACTGTTTTCGAAGAAGCTGTGGAATATTTAACAGGTTTTCTATATACAGAGGAGCGTTGGTGTGGGGGGTGAGGGGGTGCTCATGGGCAATGTGCTGCTGCCTAGTCTCCTGTATGGGGAGTCAACTTAGCAAGTGCTTGCTGTGTCGATCCCATTGAAATGATGGGTGAGGCTGGGGGCTTCAGCAATGCTGCAGGTCCTTCATATACAAGTGTCTGCTCAGAAAGAAGCCTTGAGACACAGGAAGAAAGGCAGGCAGTGTGAGGAAAAAGGATTGAGCCCCAGGGGAGAGGCATTGAATCATTTTAACAATCAATTATCCGGACTAAATACTGCTTGCCCATCTTGTTCAGATAATCAAGGTTCCTCTGTACTCATCTGCCTTCATAAATAGGGCATACTCTGAAACAAGCGTTTATTGAAAACTTTGTATACAGTCTTGTGGAAACAATTTCAAAATTCATGCTGTAAAAATATTTCCATTGATATTTAGATATTGTATGCAGCTTTTGACTCAATGCATTGAAATGAAAAGGCAGCTGGCACAATCTTTTAGATATTTGTAATTAACCTGTTCAGATATGTTATGACACCTCTTGAGCAAGTGGGCATTGAACCCAGACCACCTGCCTCAGGTAGGAATACTACCCCACTGCACCATAAGACCCTTTATTTCTGATCAACTTGTCCAGATGTTTATTACACAATACTGCAGAGGGTGGGACTTGAATCCTGGCTTCCTGTGCTATCACCCCTCTAGGGCCAGCTTTTACTGTACGTTTTTAAAAATTAGATCCATGTATTCCCAATTGCTGTTGGTTTGCCCTTTTCTGGATCATAGGACTAGTAGACTTGTCCTCTGTACCTCTGCTCTGTATATCCCATGTAAAATACTGACTCTTGTCTGTCAGTGATTTGGTTGTAAAACTGCAACCATGTTAGAATGCAGTGAATTGTTGCCTACATGCAGACTGATATCTACAGGGTGAAGGAAAATACCATGAGAATCTGGTGATTAAATAAAGTACAAATGAAAGCAATGAAATGGCTAAAGAAATTATCTTGAATTCAGTACAATATCTGCTGAACTTTCAGTGGCAAAGGAGAAAGGGACTTGTGTGATTCACAGATAATTGGGCCCCATAAATCAGACTCCTGCTTTGTTTTTTTCTTAATCACGTGAGATGTATGTCTACTGACTAGGTCAGCGATTGTGAAAAGATGGTGCATTGCTTTGCATCTGAGTGATTTGT
Organism: Chiloscyllium plagiosum; assembly: GCF_037043375.1. Classification (NCBI taxonomy): domain Eukaryota; kingdom Metazoa; phylum Chordata; class Chondrichthyes; order Orectolobiformes; family Hemiscylliidae; genus Chiloscyllium; species Chiloscyllium plagiosum. Next base: position 15,500,710 of record NW_028270168.1, read on the forward strand.
AGTATGTTTTCAGGTGGTAGTTAAAGTTAATGCTCATTTTGGTTGCCGTCACGGGTCAGATGAAGTAAATGTAAACAATTATTTTACTGAAGGATAATGGTGAAACTGTTGAGCTTTTACGGCAATCTGATTTTGTATTTCTATTCCTGAATTGTGTGGTTAATTTGAACGTGTTCCTGGATAATTTGTGCCTCTGCATTGCAGAGAATTTAAATAAACAAAATTTAATTTCACTTCTGAAGGGCATAGTCAATGAAGAGGCCATGATACAGCTAATAATTATACTGAAGAGAGTGATGAAATCTGAGTGTTGATGGTGTACTGTTTTGGAGGTTGAATGGAGGACAAACCCCTGGGATATCCTAAAATCTTGCTTTGTCACTTCACTTGTAGTAAAGGTGCACTAATTTTGAAATGAACTTGTAGATCCATACCTCTTTTGAGATGCCATATGATTGCACAACCTGTGGTAATGTAAAGTTTTCTTTAAAATAGAACTAGTGTCAGCATACAGGCAGTTCTTCTGTAACGTGTGTTTTGTTAATGCAAATTCAATATAACATTAATGAATTGAGGACAGTTTCTAAAGCCCAAGCCTTTAAAGCCTGTATTGGTTATAACGCAATTTCCGGCCCCATTAATTTAAATCGTGCTGCTATTACATGATTTTCTTAACATGGGATTGCAGGAGAACAGAATTAGTGTTATAGCAGAGCTGACTGTAGTTGATAACTTCAGTCATTGTTTCTACTTTTGTTTTCTGTCCCCCTCTCTCGCCTTGTCCCTTTTTTATTCCTTTTTTTCTCTCTTGATGTCATCGCTGGCTAGCTCAGGATTCATTGCCCATCCCAAATTGCCATAGGATAGTTAAGAGTTAACCACATTGCTTTGGGGTCTGGAGTCACAGGACAGATTGGGTAGGAATAACTAGCTTCTTTCCTTGGGTTTAATGAACGATGAATGTTTACAACAATTGAGTGGTTACACGATAACCATTAGGCCAGCTTTTTAAATCCAGATTTTTCTTAATTCAAACCTCATCCCCCAAGATGAGATTTGAAACCACATCACCAGATCATTAGCCTGAGCCTTGCGATTACTAGCCCAGTGATAATGTTACTAGGCTACTGCCTCACCATGCCTTGTAACAATTTTTTAATGGTTCTTCGTTTCTCAATCCTAATTGTCTTCTCTTCACCATGGACATCAATCTTGCTACCTAGTGAGCCTCAAGGTGTCTCCTCTTAAATGGATCAACTGGTTCCTACCAGTTATTGCTTGGCTGACCTTTGCATTGAACAACTTGTCCTTTAACACCCCTTCCACCTAAAAGGTGTTTTGGTAACCCATATGTACTCAGGGATGAAAATGTGTTGCTGGAAAAGCGCAGCAGGTCAGGAAGCATCGAAGGAGCAGGAGAATCAATGTTTCGGGCATGAGCCCTTCTTCAGGCTGACCTGCTGCGCTTTTCCAGCAACACATTTTCAGCTCTGATCTCCAGCATCTGCAGTCCTCACTTTCTCCTAGTACTTATGGGGATGTCAACCTCTTTGTAAGATATGAAACTAATTTATTTCTTTCAGTCCCACTTGGATTTTCAGCCATATGGATTCCAATACATTGGAAAACAGCAGTCACGAGAATAAAACCACTACAGATTTTGAAGATCTGAAACAAATAGCTGGCAAAACTTAGGTTTGGCAACTTGAAGGCAAAGTGGAGTTAATGTAGAATCCGGTGACCCTTTAGCTATTCTATTTGTTATTTTTGTTCCTAATGCAGTCAACTCCTCTCTGTTTTGCAACTTGTCTGAACTAAGTCTAGTTTGTAGAGATCTGTTATCATATCCACTAAAAGTTGACCTTCCTTTGGCCTTGTCACCTCCCTGTAAGAACACCGTTCCTTTTGAGTTTTCCTGTCCTGCTAATGTCTTTCCTGCTAATGTAACCTCCATGGCAAGTGACTTGCTTGCTCTCCCCAGGAGAGACTTGTATTTGCCATGTCTGACAGGATCTTTGACTTCTGTTTCAATATAAGTACATCTATCATCCCTTCCTGCTTCCAAATCTGTGATAATGTTAGGTTAGGAAGGGCAGGTTTCCACTTTATCCTTGCCTTGCTCCATCTTCCAAAGCATAATTATCTGCTAGTTGGTATGATACTACAAAATAAGTCTTCCCCAACCCTTTCAGGATTCTTAAGGGATTGTTGTTCAGGGGCACTCTTCCCTCCATCACTGTCATTACCACACATTGAGCCAGGACTGAAAATGTTGTGAATATTCTGGTCATCCAAATGTATGAGTCAGCATTGAAATGTTACTTGGAGTAAAGGATTAACTGACTTCTTTTTCTAAAGCTGCTGAACATGTGTGCCAGCAGCTATGTCATAAAATGTAGCCACATGGATCTGAGGCCTATGTCTATGAAGTTCCCAAAGATTTTGTTGGCATTCAGTTGTAGACTATTAAATTGCACAGCAGATATGGAGATGTTATCTACATACCAAAGAAGCTGCAATCATGAATTAACATGATGAACCTTTAAAAGTGTGCCATACTTGAGATTTCAGATAGATATATGGTTAGATTTGCAGAAACAATTTAGTTATGGACTGATGTACTGAAATGACGTTTGTGCGGTGACTGATAAACTGGAAAATGCAGGCAATATTGGTGCTCTTGGAGTAGAATATGGTATCAAAGACAGCTATTTTTCGCACAGTTCTTTAACGTTCCTCTTCAAGTGGTGCACAAATATGAATTTCCACTGAGGTATAATCAATGTTTTAAAGGCATGTACAACAGAATTTGTGACATAATCACATTTTATTTCTTGAATGAGAGTCTGCATTATTTTGCTGTTTAAGGGATTTGACCATAGTACTTGATAAACTACCTGTACTTGGGGTTTATTATGTCAAGCTGAGTAGAGACTCCCTTGGCAGCTTTGACAAGATTGCATTCTCCAGACTGAAATGTCTGCTTTATAACTTTGAGATGCTGCAATGGTGTTTGTCCCCAGATCTTCCAAATTACAAGACTGAAACAGCTGCCCAAACTGATACCAAGTTCATACTGGTGCAAATTCAAAATATTTGCTCTCTTAAGGATTAGATTTATTTGAGCGGATGGGCATATTTTCAGACATATTTGTGAATGTTAATGATTTTGTAAACTGCATAAATAGTCCACTTTGCATTTGTGGTGAAACTATTCCTGAATTAGCAAGCCTTGATTTAAACTTACTTTTGAATCAAGCTATTCAGGGATGTTATTACACCTCTCCTGGAGCAGACGGACCTTGAAACCAAGCTGCCTAATCCAGGGGCTTTACCTCTGCACTACACGTACCTAGGCTTGATTCTAAATTTATTTTCAAATCGACATGTTCAGAGATGTTAGTGCACACCTGTGGAATAGGTGGGACTTGAACTCAGGCACCCCTGATCCAGGGTAGGGCAACATTACTGCCAAAAGAGGCCATTAAAACTGGTGTCACCCTATTTCTTCAACCAATTCAGAGATTCTATGCCTCTGGTGCCTCTTGAACTTGGACCTCCTGGTCCAGTGGTAGGGACTCTATCACAATGACACGAGGGCTCAGGCTTGACTTTAATTTTTAAACTTTTATTTAACTTTTTTTTTCTAATTAACCTGTTCATGGATGTTGCACACCTCTGGAGCAGGTGGGTCTTGAGCCCAAGCCTCCAAGTGCAAGGGCTGTACCACTGCACCACAAGAGTTCCACACGCGAAATTAACCTATTTTTCTAATCAACCTGTTCAGAGAATTTACACCCCTCTGTAGTGGGCCTTGAACCCAGACTTTCCATTCCAGGGTAGGGACACTACCACTACCACAAGCCTAGGCTTGATTTTAATGTATTGAGTTAACTGTTCTCAGCTGGATTCTGCAAAATTGTATTTTATAACCCTTAAGTCAGATTAATCAACAAGGTAAATGGATTAATGTTTCTGATTGTCCCGATTCCATTCCGAGGGTACTGTTTATTTCAGCTGTAATGTCTCCAGTGGGTAAGTAGTTGCTTAAAAATTGCTGTTGGGCAAGGTGCCAAATGGTTACTTGTGACTTGAGTTTGAGCTCTTCTAGTTTTGAGGCTGGGGAAAGAAAAACAACTATAAACCCTTAATTTGACTGAAATATTTGAATTTCTGGTGATTGTATTGGACTATGGTAGTACAGATGTTTCCTACTAATCAAACCTGGCTGATGCAGGTTTCTAAAGTAGATTGCATGGTGAGCTGCTGAATAGATTTTAGGTTAGCTTGATTTGCAATTTCACCTACATAGATAAGCAGACGACTTTGCAAACTATTCTTTGTTGGGTTGCCTTGTGACAGAGTTCCTGCCCCTGTACTGGGAGGCCTGGATCAAAGTTCCACCTGCTCCAGAGGGGAAAGTAGTGCCTTACTAACTTGAGTTTTTTGAGGATGTGACAAAAATGGTTGAGGGAAAAGTGATTGTCTCCATGGAGTTCAGTAAAGTCTTTGACAAGGTCCCTCATGGCAGACTGGTGCAGAAACCGAAGTCACGTAATATTAGGGGTGAGTCAGCAAGATGGATACAGAACTGGCTCTGTCAGAGAGACAGATGGTAGTGGTGGAAGGATGCTTTTTGGAATGGGGGGGTTGTGGCTAGTGTTCCACAGGGATCAGAGCTGGGATCTCTTTGTGGCCTACATAAATGAATTGGAAGAAAACAGCTGGTGTAATCTTGCAGATGATCCAAAAATTGGAGTTGTGGAGAGTGAGGATTGTCAGGATACAGGATATAAATCAGTTGGAGGCATGGGCAGAAAAATGGCAGATGGAGTTGAATCTGGACAAATGAGCTGATGCATTTGGGAAGGTCAAGTACAGATAGAAAGATATGCAGTGAATGGCAGAGCCTTTAAGAGTATTGATATGCTGAGGCATCTGGGTGTGTGGGTCCACAGCTGAAGGTGGCAATGCAGGTAGATAAGGTAGTTTAAAAAATAAAGGCCTGTGGCATGCTTGCCTTCATTGGAAGGGTCATTGAGTATAAGGACAGACAGTTACACTGCAGCTTTATAGAACTTTAGTTAGGCCAAACCTGGAATATTGCTTACAGTTCTGCTCACCATACTGCCAGAAGGATGTGGATGCATAGCAGAAGGTACAGAAAAGGTTTACCAGGATGCTGCTTGGTTATAGGGGGATTTTAGCTATGAAGAAAAGATAGACCGGGTTTGTTTTCAGTGGAACGCAGAAAGTTGATGGGTGACCTGATAGAAGTTTATAAGGTTGTGAATGGCATGGAAAGTAGGAGGCTTTTTTCCCCAGGGTGGAGGAGTTAATAACTAGGGGACATGGGTTTGAAGTGTTGGGAGGCTTGGAGGAGAAACGTGGTAGAGAGTTGGGGTGAAGTTTGAGATGTGCAAGGTAAGATTTTTCACATGAAGGGCAGTGATTGCCTGGAATGTGCTGCCAGAGGTGGTGGAAACCTCTGATGGATAGCAGCATTCAAGAAACACCTGATGAATACATGAATAGGAAGGGAATAGAGGGGTATGGATTCTGCAAATGAAAAGTAGTGTGGAAGGGCAAAATGTCAGCACAAGCTTTGAGGGCTGAATGGCCTTTTCATGTGCTGTATTGTTCCTTATTCTAAATGTGTAATAAATCTCTGAACAGGTTGATTAGAAAAATAGGTTAAATAAAAAAATTAAGTTGTCTCCCTCACTTTCATTTATTTTAATTGCCTGATCTTGACTTGAATGTTTTTAGCCATGATTTGCATGATAGTATGAAGGTTACAGCCTTAAATGCAAAATGTAATTCATTTTCTATATTTTGCTATTCTGCAGCCTCTGATAAATATCTAGGACTGTTTCACTATACTTATCCACCTGAATAGTTTTAGTAGATCTATGAAAACGAAGTTATTGCATTTGTACTGACCAGTGAGATAAGGGGTGATACCTTCAAAAAGACATGGTAAAACAATAAACGACCATTTTATTTGCTTTAAATATGTCATCCTGATTACAGACAATGCATTCAGGGGTTAGGAAAAAATATTGTGATACATTATAGACTTTGAGGGGTGTACAGAACAATTTTAAGATATAAATCCTTTTATCCATCCGATTGGAATAGGTTTTGGTTTACAAATATGTGGAGAACAGTTAGATTTGCTGAGTTGCATCTCAAATCTAGTTTGGACTTTTATGGAAAAGTTTTAATGTGCACAAGGAAATGGGATGAGGACCTTGCTCAAGTCAAAAAATTACATTCAGCTAATGTTGTCATGTTAAATCTTGTTCGTGATTTGTTGATATGTTTTGACATCAATTATCTTCTGACGGTTAAAAGGACAAATCTGAAAGACACAAAATTGTTCAATTATAAAGCAAAGTAAAGCTGCAAATGCGACTGGCCTCTTTTCTTAAAATCTAGACGCTACATGAAAATGTAATATTTTAATGCACTCCCTTAAATCAAATGTTCCCTCTTTTTTTTCATATTACAATATGACTCTGGCTAAAGTTTGGTTAATCAAACACGACAAGCCTGCCTGACTAAAGGCCTGTATGGGTATGTGGTTAGTTTTTTGGAAATGTAGGAAGCATTTTGGGTTTCACTGATTTTTACTAAAGAGCTTGTACTGAATTCTAATTTTATTTGGCATGCTTTAAAATATTAAAATATTCCACAAGATGTTATTGGGATATTTTTAGTTGGGAGAAGAGAGTAAAGCTGTGGCATGTTGTATACATTGCACACATTTGCCAGATTATTTTGAGCTATGTTGTTAGCAGATTTTTGAAGTCTTTCTCTGGGAATGCATTGGGTTTCCAGATTTGAAGCCTGTGGTGATTTTTGTTTTTTGAAAGTTGTTTCTATTATTGACTTGTACTTCTAATCACAGTATGGGTTAACCACTGACTTCCTGCATGAGCCATGTAAATTTGATGCGCTTGCCTTTAGCCTGGCATTAAATGTTAGAATCATCTAGTACAGAATGAAGTCGGTCAATACCTATGGACTTCAAATGGAAGTTAATCTACCTCCTCTTGGTGGAGGAAGCATTCTGAATAGCATTTGGCTCACTACCGCAATCTATCAAACTGTTTTGAACCATCTGTTTGCACTTTTCATTAGACCTGTAACGGATCACTTTTTTTCTCACTAAAAGATAAAGTAATGAACAACATTGTGTGATTAGCACTATTCAAATTCTAGTGCTATCTCAGCCTCTGATTTAAGGATGCTTGAGCATTTCTTACTGCTTTGCATCTTTCCCCTTCCTCATAGAATGACCATTGTCAACAAGATTGAGAAGGTAAAGAATGGTGGTAAATATGTGGGGCTCTGGAGCATAAGTGGAATAAGAAGAATAAAATAAACTTGTATCACAGACTTATAAAAATCACAAATAGTTACTTTTGAAAACTCAATGTAGTTGATTTTCTCCAAATAATTTAACATGACAAATTTCTCATTTTGCTTGACTGTGTCTTATTTACTTGGAGCTCCTGATGATCAAGTCAGCTTTGGTTGCATTAATAAATACTAAGGTGTTGCTGTACATTCAAGCTGTGAATTGAAATTATTTAATAAAGTTTAGCTTTGTAGTTGATAAATTATTACTGAATCAGTCACTTGAGGCTAAATGTAAGTTATGGGGAAGAGCAGTTGATTGACCCCAGACCAGAAAAGTATATTGCAGGGAGTTGTATCAGATTTGAGAAATTGTTGGTCAGTTTTTTTGTGTAAGACATTTCAGTTTCTCTTGCAGACAGTTTGATCTTGTAGCAAATACTAACCAGTTATGAGGTGCATCTCATCTGAGCAAGCATTCTTGACCTATCTAACGTGACTGAAAATAATGCAGCCTTTATGTCCATGTAGCATACCATGCTAAAACTTTGACTTAGGTTTGTTCTTCCAAAATCAAGGGAGCTTGCTGCAGATAATGGAAATATGAATTCATTTTCCTTCTGTCTGAGCAATGTTCATTTTGAAGATCTGCATAATTGGGACATGAGAAAAAAGCTGCAGTGGGGAGACTTGTCCTCCTTTTTGAGATTGGTCATTTGAAATCAGGAGCCTGGATTTTCCTTGCTCAGGTTCTTAAGTCAAACATTTTGTGAAGGCTTATCTGCTTGTTGAAATTTAATTAAAACACATTTGAAATTAGTAGTTAGGTATGGTGGGGCTAAAAGTGTTGCATGTGTAGTCTTCAGTTTTCTTTTTTGCATGAAAATTGTTTGTGGTTGTAGGAATATGCAAGCTACTGAGTTTGTAAAATATCTTTCAAATCCCTATTTAGAAAATCTTTTTCTTTTACAATTAGTAATAAGTAGACTGATTCACAAACAGAAATATATCTCCTCGAACATTCCTGTCACTGCATGAATTTGCAACACTGCAATTTTGATCCCCATGAGCTTTTTTGTGTTTATCACCAGTTATTTTTTAGAATTGTTATTTTGGCACTGGTGACCTTGAATTGAATTTGTATCAAACTTATTTTTGATTTCCAAAGTTGTGAAAAGGTACATGTCCTGGAGGCAGTCAACCGATGTTAGTAGATCTAGGGTATTATGTGAAGGCACTGTAAAGATATGCGATTCCTTCTAAACATTATTAATGACATTTAAGCCTATTCAGCACCTTAAGGTTTTGTCGCTGGTATCTTAGATGGTATAGGTAGAAAGTGTATGGGGAAAAAAGCTGACTGTTCAAAGAGGGGGAAGAATCTAGATTAACAGTTCATCTATATTATTCTCTAATTTTGCTGTGGAATTTCTAGAAGAAATCCTGGAAATAGCAGATCAGGCAGTATCTGTGTGAGAGCTTTCAATTCATGACTTAAAACTAGAAAAAGTTGGCAATTACCAGATTATAATGAATATCTGTGACCTGACTCCCACTTGAATTCAAGTTTTTATTCTTCATTGCTGTTGTGTTTGATTTTCTTCATGCCTTTAATGTATAGAATTGTAAATGATTCTGCCTATAGGCTTTGTGTACTGTTAAACATCCACCATTATACAAACTTCTCTTAGCACAGTTTGTTAAACTAGTTAGACATCTTTTGCAAAATCTGTCAAGGAGTCTAACTGCTTTTGAATGGTTGATTGCTGCAGGTCCAATCTGAAACTACTTTCTATAGAGTTGACATTTGTACTAAAAGATAACTTTTTATTTAAAATCTGATTTCAGCTAAGCATTGTTTGCCATAGCTTATAGCCACTAATTTTGCATTTCTTCTTAACTTTATAGTGAATAGTTGCATGGAAAGTTTTTTGCATTTCAGATGCTGCTGCCATTCCACACATTTAAATGCTAAAGAATTGATTGGTGATCACTTTTTTTCATAGAATCCCAAGTGTGGAGATAACCCCCACCCCCAAAGTCCCTGTAACCCCTTGCATTTGTCATGGCTGATTCACCTAGCCTGCACATCCCTGGATACTAGAACAGTTCAGGCCCTTTGCCCCTCTATGTTGTGCTGGCCTTTTATCCTACTCTAAGATCAGCCTATCCAAGAGTCACTTAATGTATCTGACTCAACTACCATTGCTGGCAGTGCATTCCACACACCCACCCCATACTTTAAAAAACCTACCTTTGACATCTTCCCTAAACCTTCCTCCAATCATTATAAAATTATGCCCCTTTGTGATAGACATTTGCACCATGGGAAAAATGTCTCTGGCTATTCACTCTGTGGCTCTCAACATCTTGTACACTTCTATCAAGTCACCTCTCATCCTCCTTTTGCTCCAATGAGAAACCCTAGCTGCCTCAGTCTTTCTTAAGACGTGCCCTCCAGTCCGGGCAACATCCGGCGGCACGGTGGCACAGTGGTTAGCACTGCTGCCTCACAGCGCCTGAGACCCGAGTTCAATTCCCGCCTCAGGCGACTGACTGTGTGGAGTTTGCACGTTCTCCCCGTGCCTGCGTTGGTTTCCTCCGGGTGCTCCGGTTTCCTCCCACAGTCCAAAGATGTGCAGGTTAGGTGAATTGGCCATGCTAAATTGCCCGTAGTGTTAGGTAAGGGGTAAATGTAGGGGTATGGGTGGGTTGCGCTTCGGCGGGTCGGTGTGGACTTGTTGGGCCGAAGGGCCTGTTTCCACACTGTAAAGTAATCTAATCTAATCTAATCCTGGTAAATCTTCCTCTGTACAGTCTCTAAAGTTTCCATGTCTTTCCTATAATGAGGTGACCAGAACTGAACACTGTATTCCTAGGGTGGTCTAACCGGGGTGGTATAGAGCTGCATCATAACCTCACTGCACTTAAATTCAGTTCCCCTGCTCATGAAAGCCAACACATTATGCACCACCTTAACAGCCCTATCAACTTGGGTGGCACATTTGAGGGATCTCTGAACATAGACCCCAAGATCCCTCTGTTCCTCCACACTGCCAAGAATCCTGTCTTTAACCCTGCATTCTGCATTCAAATTTGACCTTCCAAAGTGAATGACTTCACACTTTTTTTTCCCCCAGGCTGAACTCCCATCTGCTACTTATCAACCCAGTTCTGCATCCTGTCAATGTCCTGTTGCAACCTACACAGTCCTCCACACTACCCACAACTCCTCAAAGCTTTGTGTTGTTGGTGAACTTACTAACCTACTCTTCCAAGTCATTTATAAAATTCGCGAAGAGTAGAGGTCCCAGAACTGAACCCTACGGAACACCACTAGTCACCTAAGCTGTAGGCTGAGTACTTCCATCTACCACCACCCTTCCATTGGCCAGCCAATTCTGTATCCAGACAGCCAGATTTCCCTGTATCCTGTGCCTCCTTGCTTTCTGAATAAGCCTACCATGGGGAACCTTATCAAACGCCTTGCTAAAATCCATATACACCACATTCACTGCTCTGCCTTTTGAAGTGTTCAGTTACATCCTCAAAGAATTCAATAAGGTTAGAGAGGCAGGACCTGCCCCTTAAAGCCATGTTGACTATTTCTAATCAAACTGATTTTTCAAGTATTCATAAATCAGTCTCAGAATTCTCTCCAATCCTCTTCCCACCACTGATTTAAGACTAACTGGTCTATAATTCCCAGGATTATCCCGATTCCCTTGAACGAGGGAGTAACATTTGCCACCCTCTAATAATCTGGCACTATTTCAGTGGACAGTGAGGGCGCAAGAATCATCACAAAAAATGCAGAAATCTCTTCCCTCGCTTCTAGTAGTAACCTAGGGTATATCCCATTTGATTCGATAACTTATCAATCCTTACGTTTTTCAAAATTTTCAGCACATGCTCCTTCCTAACATCAAACTGTTCTCGCAGAAGTCTGTTTCATGCTGTCCTTGAATGTCAAGGTCCCTCTCAATAGTGAATACTGAAGGAAAGTAGTCATTAAGGACCTCCCCCACTTCCTCTGACTCCAGGCGCAAGTTCCCTCCACTATCCCTGATTGGTACTACCTTCGTCTGGCCATTCTGTTCCTTATAAGTGTAGAACACCTTAGGGTTTTCCTTAATCCTATCTGCTAAAGCTCTTTCATAACCGCTTCTAGCTCTCCTAAGTCCATTCTTCACTTCCTTCTTGGCGACCTGTAACCCTGTAAAGCTCTGTCTGATCCTTGGCTCCTCAGTCTTAAGCTTCCTTCTTTCTCTTGATTAGATGTTCCACATCCCTTGTCACCTAAGGTTATTTCAACCTACCATCCCTTCCTTGCCTCAGTGCTAGACAGGTTTGTCCCACTATCAACAAGTGCTTCCTAAACACCCCTATGTCATGCATTTCCCTGAGAACATCTGTTCCCAATTTAGGTACCTCAGTTCCTGCCTAAGCATTGTAATTTTCTTCCCCCAATTAAATACTTTGCTGTACTGAATGCTCCTATCCCTCTTCATGAGTATAGTAAAGATCAGGGAGTTGTGATCCCTAACACTGAAATGCTCTCCCACCAAGAGCTCTGACACCAGGCATGGTTTGTTGCCAAGTACCAAATCCAGTCTGGCCTCCCCTCTAGTTGGCCCATCTACATATTGTGTCACGAACCCACCCTGGCCACACTTGAAAAAAGCTGAATATGCAGATTGTGCAGGGACCCCCTGTGGCTGTTCCCTTCAATGATAGGTATACTGTTTTGGGGTTTCTGGCACCAGGCATGGCCCTGTGGCTCAGAAAGGGAGGAGGAAAACCGGAGAGGCAAGAGTGATAGGCAATTCAAATAGGGACAGGAACAGACAGGAGATTGTGGTCACAAGCAAGACTACATAAACTAAGGTTCCAATCAATATTGGGGAAGTTAAAGTCACCCATGCCAACAACCCTATTACTTCTACAGCGTTCCAAAATCTGTCTCCCAATATCTACTCCTGTGTCTCTGTTGCTGCTGGGGGTCCTGTGGAAAACTCCCAATAAAGTGACAGTTGCTTTGCTGTTTCTGACTTTTTCCCATACTGACTCCTCGACAATCTCCCTTCCTGCAGCTGTGATACTATGCCTAATTAGCACTGCCACTTCTCCAATGCAACTCCCCCATTCTTTTTGAAACATCTGAACCTTGGACATCCAACAACCATTTCTGCCCTTATGATATCCAAATCTCTAATGGTCATAACATCAGTTCAAAGTACTGATCTATGCTGTGAGTTTGTCACCTTTATTCCTGATACTAGCATTACAATAAACACACTTCAAACCATCATACTGACTGTACCTTTACCTTATCAAGTGCCTGTGCCTATCCCTCCTCTCAGACTCTGCGCACTTTATCTGACTGTTCACTAGATACATCTGACCTGTAGCTCAGGTTTCTGCCCCCTGCCAGTCTAGTTTAAATCCTCCCGTAGAGCTTTCGCAAACCACCTGCGCAGTATATTGGTGCCCTTCCCAATTGAGGTGCAACCTGTCCTTCCTATTTATCACCCTCCCTGAAGGTATTCCAATGATTCACATAGCTGAAGCTTCCCTCCTACACCAGCCTTGCAACCATATGTTCATCTGCACTCGCTCTCTGTTCTTAGTCTCACTAGCACGTGCCACTGATGGCAAGCCTGAGAATACTCATCTTCTCGTCCTGCTTGCTAGCTTCCAACCTAACTCCCTATATTTCTCCATGTCGTCCTCCCTTCCCCTACCTATGTCATCAATACAAATTGTGTACCACAACTTCTGGCTGCTCTCCCTCTTAAGAATCCTGTAGACTCGATCCAAGACATCCCTGACCTTGGCACCCATGAGGTTAAACATACCATCAAGTAGTCTTGCTTGTGACTGCAATCTCCTGTCTGTTCCTGTCACTATTTGAATCGCCTATCACTCTTGCCTCTCCTGTTTTCCCCCTCCCCTTCTGAGCCACAGGGCCATGCCTGGTGCCAGAAACCCCAAAACAGTATACCTATCATTGAAGGGAACAGCCACAGGGGGTCCCTGCACGATCTGCATATTCAGTTTCTCCTGCCCTCTTTCTCTCTCCTGACGGTCACCCAGCTATCTTTGTCCTCTAACTTAGGTGTGATTACATCTATAACTCCTCTCCTTGGACTCCCAAATGATCTGAAGTTCATCCAGCTCCAGTTCCTTAACATAATCTGTGAGGGTGCACTTCTTGCAGGTGAAGTCAGCCAGAACACCAGTGGTGACCCTTGGCTCCCACGTCCTGTAAGAGGAGAATGCAACTGCCCTAGCCTCTTATCCCCTCTGCTCTAAAGTGCCAAGAGAAATTGGATAAACTGAGAAAAATCCTTACCATGTCTGGAGGGTTGGTAAGGTCTTTTGTTTTGGTTAGAGGAGGACAGCGGGTGGGAGATACTACATGTGTAGTGTATCTAGTTTACTCACAGCCTGAATATATCAGTTCACGTGCCCAGCAATTCCTGTGCCAGTGTCCACTACTGTTGAGCCTTCACTCCGCCTATTCATGAGAAGCCTTAAGAGGGAAATTTAGCTTCCCAGGAGCCCCTGCTCCATGCTCTCACTGCTGCTGCAATGGAGGCCGCTGGCTTGAGAGAAGTATTTAATAGGACAACTTAACTTCCTGGGTTGATTTAGCATGGTGAATTCACCTAACCTGCACATCTTTGGGCTGGGGAGGAAATGACAGCACACAGAGGAAAGCCCTGCAGACACTGGGTGAAGATGCAAACTCTATACAGACAATTGCCCAAGGCTAGAACCGACCCCAGGTTCCTGATGCTGAGGCAGCAATGTAATGCCTTCATTTAAAAAGGAAAGAGACAAAAAACAGACAACTATAGGCCAGTTACCTTTAACATCCATTATTTGGAAAATGTAAAAAGGTTATTCTAAAAAAATGTAAGCATATTTAGAAGTGTTATATGATGAGGCAGAGCCATTGTGGCTTCTTAAAGGTGAAATCATATCAGAGAGATCAGGATAAAGGTGAAATAGTGGATGCAATGTTTAGTCATAGTACAACAGCACAGAAACAGACCCTTTTGTCCATGCTGACCAGGTATCCTAAACTAAAATAACCCCAGCATATCTCCTTCCTATCCCCTGCCATAAAAGAAATCCCTTGTAGATTTGTTCTGTAACCTTTTCTAGTTTAACAACATCATCTTCCAATAGGGTGACCAGAGTTGTATGCAATATTCTAAAAGACGTTTGATAAGTAGCTTCATTTATGGTACCTTAAGGTAAGAGCCCATGGTTTTTGAAGTAGGGCAACTAACAGGTGGAATATAACATGGGAAAACATTAGATTATGTACTTTAGTGAGAAGAACTGGACATCATGGTGACAGGTAATTATCACTTGAGTTATTACCAGGCACCGAAGAGGTTGGTACAGACTGAGCTCTGTTTGCCCTGTAGGTATTTTGATTCACAAATCGAAGAATAGAGGAGCTAAATGTGGCTACAGAACACAGGGACTTGGGCGTCGTCTTGCCTGAATCACAAAGCTAGCATCCTGATTCAGCAGGTAGTAGAGAAAGCCAATAGGGTGTTGGTTTTATTTCAAAGAGAATACAGTATTTTTTAAAAATTAGCTAAAATTATACAAGGCACTAATCAGACCACAGTTGGAATACTGTGAACAATTGTTTTGGTGCCCTTTTTCATCTAAGGAATGATACACTGGCATTGGAAGTACTCCAGAGAATGTTTTGAGGCTGATATCGGGTACGGAGAGACTCCTTTACAGACTTGAATTGTTTGGGCCTATACTCAGAACAATGAGAAACAGCTGTATACAAGATTTTAAGTGGAACTTGCAGGATAAATGTGGACAAGAGGGCCTAATCTCTAATAGGTTGCATGTTTGAGACTAATGATGAGGAATATCTTTGCAGAGGATATTGAATCTCTGGAATTCTTTACTGTAGAGGGCTCCCCTTTTCCCCACTTAAAAGCATTAATTGCAAACCTTTCATAGGTAACAGCTCGATTTACATCTGGCTCAACCATGTCATTCGTCATACATAATATTTTCGTTTATTACATTTGGAGAGCTAAATTGACCCTGTTTGAACCATGTTTGTTTTTGTTTGTTTGCAAGCTAGTTTTCTGTAGCTTTTTATTCATAGAGTTTAATGACCTCTATATTGATCAATGGGGAATATCCCTCAGTATTTCCTATTCAAGTAGACTGCGGTTAGTGTGTGTATACAGTGGAAATGAGAGCAATTGGTTAGTCCATGTCTTGCAGGCTGGGTTTCTGGAAAAACTGTTTAGTTGGGTGTTCTTTTGTAAATTGGAAGTTGGTTATAACACTTCAGCTATTAAATGTGGAATATAAACCTGATACTTGGTCAGACTGCAGTATGTAGAAATGTCAGTCACCACCATGCTGTGACATTGCAGAATTCCAATGTTGGCATTATCGTCTCCAGTAGCTAGGCAGGCAGACTGGAAGATAGGTGTTCTTTGTGCTGGTCTGAAAAATTGTTGCAGCAGGTTGAATTTAATAATCAGTTGACTGAGACTGGCTGAGAATACCAAAAAGAAACAGTCAAATTTAAACATCAGGAAAGGGATATAGCAAAATATGAAAAGTAGCTGTGCTAAATTTAGTAAAAGCCAGCCTAGAATTCTCTCTTTTTTAAAATTTGTTTTCACGTGCAATTTAGCTCTTTCACTGAGCACGTTGGCACTGGGCCATCGGTGTTCCCTGTGCACTGGTGAAATTTGAGTTTAGATCTATGTGCTGCCCACAGTTAAAGATTTGATATATTACATAGGTGGATTTCTGGATGGGAGGAAGCTTTCTTGTGCATAGCGCCTCAGATGGTCTTTGGCCTCCTGATTTTTCATAAAGTTGGAAGTGATTGAACCTAACATGAGGTTCAGTTCCAGGTGTTTATGATAATGTCAGTGAGCTAATAGGAAAAAGTCTTTCAGTCCAATTATGTAGTTGTTGGTCAAAAACAACTACCTAATTGTTCTAATCTAGTTCTTCAACACTGGCCCAAAACTCTCTGCCTTTGCATCATGTTCACTTCTCAATAGTTAAATGTCATGCGGGTTTCTATCTCTAACACACACTTGCAGTGCGTTCCAGATTCAAAACTTTTTCCCTTCATCTCTTCTAAGCTTTCTGCCCTTACCTTTTAAAATCATGTCTCCTAGTCATTGATCCCTCCAAGTGGAAAAGTTTCTTCCTGTCTACCCTCCCTAAGCCTTTCATAATTTTATTGATCTCGATCATGTTCTACCCCTCCCCCATCCCCTCTGATTTTGGGCTGATTCAACATGCCTTTTCCCTTTTATAAAACCATTTGGCAGATTTTTTTGAAGATGGAATCAGTGAAGTGGTTAGAATCAGTTGCATCATACCTAAGTTTTCAAAAGGCAGTGCAACAAAGTTTTTAGTGCACAATGTAAGTGCCATTCTGTTTTCTCCCCCCAAAGTCGGAGCAAAAAGCTCAGACAGTAGTTTTACCTCCTTCTTCCCTCCGAGCCCTGGAGGGAGAGAGAACGATCTCCCATGTGCACAGAGACATTAGTTCATGGTCTTCTTTGGAAGAGTAGTTTCTTAATGAATTATAGTTATTTTACAGAGATGAGAGTTCCGATAAGGCAATATACATACTGGGTGACTGTTACAATCAGTGCTGAAAATGTGTTGCTGGAAAGGCGCAGCAGGTCAGGCAGCATCCAGGGAACAGGAGAATCGACGTTTCGGGCATAAGCCCTTCTTCAGGAAGGGCCTGAAGAAGGGCTTATGCCCGAAACGTCGATTCTCCTGTTCCCTGGATGCTGCCTGACCTGCTGCGCTTTTCCAGCAACACATTTTCAGCTCTGATCTCCAGCATCTGCAGACCTCACTTTCTCCTGTTATAATCAGTGTCATAGTAAAGATTAAGCCATCTGTCGTTGCACAATGTATGTTCTTAACCTTAACTGGCTTCACATATGAATACTTTTCATCTTGTTAAAGTGATCTTATATACTGAATGCTTCCGATATGTTGAATGGCTGTACAAAATGAATGCTTTTCCACCTTGTTAACCTATTACCCTTGTCTCTAGTAGCCCTTTGTTAACTGCAAGTTCTTATATGATTTGAGACATGCTCAGCTGATCCTTGTTTTTCATAAAACGCAGAACTTACTCTTTTCCCTACCTGCTATACCCCATACACATTCTCTTAAGGAGTTCATGGGATTGGAGATATTGTGGTAATATTAGGGAATGGGTTAACTGACCAGGTTAGGGATAAATGGGGCATTTGTCTAGCTGGCAGGCTGTAAATGTAGTGCCACAAAGATCATCATGTCTCTTACCATTTGGATGAAAAAGATCAAGAATAGTACATTGGCTTTGTATCATTAGCAAACATATAAACTGAGGGTGGCACAAGCTGCCATGGGGCAGGTTGAGAGAGAAGGCAGTTGTTGGCAAGCTACAGTGTGGGGAAGTAACTTTAGTATGAGAATGAAAAAAATGTTAAAGGTGCAAAACTTCTAAGATGTTGCTATTTAAAAGGAAGCTAGGTTTACTGATTCAAGAAGTGCTGCAATTTAGAAGGCAAAAGGCACGTTGATCCTAGGAAAACGAAGTATTGAAAGTGTTGCATTGCTGTAGGTGTTTCATGAGATGGCACTTGCAGGCTGTATGCTGTTTTCACTTCTACGCAAGGGTTGATACAAACTTGAAGTCGTGCTGTGAAGGTTAGTTTTGTTGCTGGAATGACAGTCATATTTTCTGGAGTGTAGTAAAATGAGCATTAGTCTAAAATGAGCATTAATCTAACATTCTGAGGGGCCTTGACTAACATATAGGTTTCCCTGGCTGATGTGTCTAGAACACAGGCACAGTCTTGGAATGAGAAGACTGAATTTGGGACCGAGATGCAAATGTTCCTTAATGTGAGAATTTTGAATCTTTGAAAATTTCCAGAATACTCCGTAGAAAATCCGCAACATAATTTTGGATATCTTAAGACATGAGAGGCAGGAAAGTGGAGTTTAGATTTAAAGTCAGCCATGATTACTGAAAAGAGACATGTTGCCAAAGTGTGTTTTTTGCCTTGTGCTCAATCAGTATAAATGCAAAAATGCTGGTTTCAAACAACTACAGGCAAAAAGGATGCTTGGTTGTTGAGTGAACTATGCCAGAAGCACAGCCATGGAGTGCAGAAAGTCCACACGTACATGTACAACACACCATAAAGCAAATGCCATGTTGGCCTTTATTGGAAAGGGATTGAAGTGGAGAAATTGAGAAACCCTGAATCGGTTTAGGGTGAGAGGAGAAATATTTAAAAGGGCCCTAAAGGGCAACGTTTTCACAGAGGGTGGTGTGTACATGGAATGAGTTGCCAGAGGAAGTGGTGGAGACAGGTATGATTACAACATTTAAAAGGCATCTAGATAGTCTGTTTCTCTCCAAACCCTTCCTGTTCACACAAGTTCTGGCAAATGGGGCTATATTAGTTTAGAGTATCTGGTCAGCATGGACAAGTTGGACCGAAGGGTCTGTTTCCATGTTGTGTACCTGTATGATTCTATGGTCAGTTGCCCAACATTTTGATGAAACCAGGCCTGAAATAGTCGATACTGTTTTGGTCTAAATTACAGCATCCAATTATGGCCTAATGTGATAGTGTTAGGCTCTTTTCCTGAGGTTTCACGCACTAGATGCAATTCGCGCGCACCAACTTCTGCAAACAGTTTATTAATGCCTGACCCCCTTGACACACTTTGCAGGCATGCAAAGTCAAGTCAGAAGCCCTGAACAAAGGAAACACATGCCCTTTATACAGGTCAATTGGTAATGCTCACAGGTATTCTCCTGAAAGCCCCTCCCCAAAAAAACACGTTCCCCAGGTACAATGATAGAATCAGGTCATCCTCAGAGATACTGTAAATGTCCTAACCTGGGGGGTGGTTATGCGTATGATTTCCTGACTCATTGATTTCCCCAGATAAGGTAGGTGTGAAACACTTCAGATTACAGGGATGATTGGCTGGGGCATGGCTATGAAAGCATTTCTGAACGGAAGGGTCAGAATGAGAATTTAATTTGATAGTAATAGACTAGTAAATGGCTGCCCAAATTAAGGGTGGATTACAATGGATAGTCAGCTAAACCCCTGCATGCTATCTGAGACAGAATGTCTTCCCCCACCCCCCTCCTTCCAGAATGTTCAGTTTCTTGGCAACAGTATAGTTTAACCCTTTAATATTACAATAGTTTGCAAAATTCATCTCTAGGATGACGCCTATGGTAGGCTTAGTAAATTGGGCTGATTCACTGGAGATGACAATGAAGGGAGATCTTGTTAAGACATATTTGTGAAGAGCTGATAAATTGGAGATTTTTGTATTTGCTAATCACTGAAAATAGTCAGCAGTCACATGACACCAAGTTATAGTCAAGGTTTATTTGAAATCGCAAGCTTTCAGAGCTTTCGGCGCCTTTATCAGGCAAAGTGGAAAGAAGCACATAGGTACAATCTGTAGGCAGAGACATCATAAGATAATTCTAGTAACTGTGTGTCAAAAGGTGGTACAAATGGTGAGTGGAGTATTGACAGTTGAATAACAAATCTTTGCAGTGATCAAAAGTATCTAACGGTGTAAGTAAGGTATCAGGAGCTGAGTAGTAAGTGAAAGGGTGACCTGTGATCTGATTAAGGCAGAGATAATTGCAAGTATAAAATCTTTTTGCAGCCATTTTGTTTCAAGCACTAACCTATTTTAGTTTTTGTAATTATCTCTTTGCCTTAGTTAATTGACATGGGATGGGGCCACCCACACACTCTGGTATGTCGATGATTTAATTGTTGCTTCCCCCTCCTCTGGAATTGGAAAATTTCAATTTTACTTCCAATTTCCACCTTGCACTCTTCTTCACCTTATCCATCTGACTCATCCCTTCCTTGACATCTGTTCCTATCTCTGGGCATAGACAGGCCGCCAACATCCATTGATCCCCACGGTTACTGACTATAAATCCTCCTGTCTCTCTGTAAAGACTATTTTGTTCTCCCCGTTTCTACATTTCCATTGCCTCTGTTCTGATATGCTAACTTCTACAAGGGGACTTCTGAAAAATCCACTACTGTTGTGAATGTAAGGTGTACTGTACCTTTTGAGAGCTAGCAAGGACTTAGAGAAGCACACCGTGCTAGAGAATTTACAATGTAAGTTTTGTTTCAGAACAGCTAGCAAGGCTGGGTTGCCTGGAGTCAAAAACAGATTCAAGTTTGCTAATCAGTTTACATTATACCCCAAAATGCCAACCTTCAGTCAAGTTTGAATTTAGGATATTGGCAATATTAAAAACCAACAAAACGATCTGATGTTTTGGGGTAAAGGACTGGGGAAAATTGAACAGTTGGAGGGGAGAACTGCCAAGCCACCAGCATGTACAGAATGCCTAAAACACTGCTCTCTTAAAGGTACCTTTATCTATCAATGACTTGTGAAACAAATTTCTTAAGAAGAAAATCTACAGGAGAAGGTACAAAGGGAAGGTTTGACAGCTGCCTGGTTTTGAAATTTGAATTTTTGGTAAATCTTATTCTGGTTTTTTGGGCTAGTATTATAGAAGGGAAAGTAAAAGATAGGTTAGAGGAAGGAATTGCAAGTAGTTGTTAATTGTTATACTTTGAAATAGTTAATTTTTACTTTAAATAGTTCTTGGCCTTCCAAAGTTTCAAATTACTGCACGGGATAAATCTTGTGTTACTGGTTTAGATTAAGCAAGGGGGTTTTACCCGTGTCGTAACGGTGGCACAGTGGTTAGCACTGCTGCCTCACAGCACCTGAGACCTGGGTTCAATTCCCGCCTCAGGCCACTGACTGTGTGGAGTTTGCACGTTCTCCCCATGTCTGCGTGGGTTTCCTCCGGGTGCTCCGGTTTCCTCCCACAGTCCAAAGATGTGCAGGTCAGGTGAATTGGCCATGCTAAATTGCCCGTAGTGTTAGGTAAGGGGTAAATGTCGGGGTATGGGTGTGTTGCGCTTCGGCGGGTCGGTGTGGACTTGTTGGGCCGAAGGGCCTGTTTCCACACTGTAATGTAATGTAATCTAATCTAACTACTTTCCTCAATCACCATACCATCCTCTACCCCAAAACATCAGATTGTTTTGTTGGTTTTTAATATTATCAATATCCTAAATTCAAACTTAACTGGATTTTGGTATTTTGGGGTATAATTTAAACTAATTGGCAAGGCCCTCAGCTGTGTAAGATCCATCCCCTACCCCCCTTGACCTCATCAGCATCCACATCCAAAGGATCATTAGCTGCCATTTCTGCTACAACTGATACTACTAGTTCCCTGCCTTACCTTGTCAGTCTTCCACAAGGACTGGGACACCTTGGTCCACTCCTCCACACTCAACATCTCTCCTCCCTCCCCTCCATGGCACCATCCCATGCAGTCACAAGAAATTGCCTGTTTACTTCTTCCAGCCTTGCTGTCCCAAGTCCCCAGACGTGCTTTTCAGCTGAAACAGCAATTAGCCTGCATTTTAACTCCATTTAAGCTACTGGATTCACTCTTCACATTATGGCCTCCTCTATGTTGGGGAGATGAAGTGCAGACAGGGTGACGGCTTTGCAGAGCTCGTACGTTCAGCTCACACCATGTGTTTCCGGTTGCCTGCCATTTGAATGCGCAACTGTGTTCCCTGGCAAAATCTGTCTCCGGCTTGCTGCAGTGTTCCAGTGAAGCTTAGTGCAAGCTAGAAGAATAACTCGTTTTCTGCTTGAGAACCCTGCAACCTATTGAACTCTACATTTAGTTCAATAATTTTAGGGCCCCAACCCCCACATACCAGACCTTGTCATCATTTGGGCTGCTACCACTGTGAGGTGGTTTTCCTGAGATTTCACATACTAGATGCAATTTACACTCACCAACTTCTGCAAACAGTAAACGTTTATTAAAGATTGCATGAGCTAGGTGACCCCCTTGACGCTCTCTTGCAGGCATGCGAAGTCGAGTCAGAGGCTCTGAACAAAAAAACACATTCCCTTTTACAGGTTGGTTGGTCATGCTCACAGATACTCTGGCCACTCCCCCCACAGTCAGGTGGCACTGAAGACAACCCCCAGCCACTCCCTCAGTGACATGTTACCCCAGGTACAATGAGATGAGATCATCCTCTGAGATAATGCAAATGTAAGTGCCGTAATCCTAGGGAATTGTTATGCGGACAGTTTCCCGAGACAATGTAGATGTGATGTGTCCTAGCTTCGGGGTGGCCCTGTACATGGGTTATGGCTGTGCTGCTTCCTCAAACAATGCAGGTGTGATAAGCTTCAGCGTCAGGGATGATCATGCAAGAGAACCTGATTGGCTGGAGGGTGGCTATGGAAATATTTCTGAATGGAAGAGATTGCATAATAGCTTGATTTAATAATGGGGGAGTAGTAATAAATGACTATTTAAATGGAGTGGGAGTCATCCGCATTCCTGCATGAATCGTCCCCACCCACTTCTAGAATATTCAGTCAGTGCAGTTTAACCCTTTTAATATTACATTAATGTCCAGAGAGATATTTAATCTTTTAATATTACACAGCAAACAACCTATTATCAGCTGCTAATGGTCCCTATTAGCTTTTTATACTTGCAGGCTGACATTTTACCCATTCCTTTGTCAGCCCAGCTGTTTCCCTCTATCAGCTCCGTCTCTACTTATCGTTTCCACCTTCCTCGCCCTTCATCTTTACAGGAATATTTTGGCTCTGTACTTTTGCTATTTTTTCAATGACAATTCCCAGTCCACATTGACCAGATCCTGTCTTGACATCGAAACTGGCCTTGCCTGATTTACAATTTTTTAGTTCCCACCTGTTTTTATCCTTTTCCGAAATTACCTTTTTAAAATGAGTTATGGTCATTATCACTGAGATCCCCCCCCCAACTGACATTTGCAGAAACTTGCCTGGTTCTAATCCCCAAAAAATGGTCTAGCATTGCTGTCTTTTAGAACTTAATATGCACCGGCTTAAACTCTCCTGGAAATGAATCTCTCTCTCCTTTCCCCCCCAAATTTTTGCCTATCCCAGTAATATTTAAGTTGAAATCCCTTACTATTATATCCCTATTAATTTTACTCAATTCGCTTGCATATCTGTCGTTCTGTCCCACCCTTGCTATTTGGGGTTTATTGTACACTCTGAGCTATACGATTGTTCCCTTTTTCAAGTTCTACTTAGATGTTTCCTCAATTGAGGCCATATAAAATATCATCCCTCCTTTATTGCAGTGATTGACTCTTATCCTTCTGTTTCACCTAGAGGTTGTATGCTCTAGAATATTGACCTATCAGCCCTGCGCCTTCCTCAAACTTGTATCTGCAGTGAAAGTGATATCCCCTAGGTGTTACTCAACATTCTCCACTCCTATGTTTTAATCACGTGCTTGCTTGCTTACAATAAATGCCATCCAACTTTGCCCCATTCTTGTGTCTTAAGTTTTATATATGCTGCATCTTCCAGATTGATTTTGTTTTTTCTGTATTTTGCTGTGCATCATCCCCTATTTTATATCCACTCTCCATCTGGGGCTTTTCATACCTTCTCACAGGTCACCTGTACCTTCTCTGACTTCTGTTAAGTTTCAGGCTGACCAAGTCTAAAATGTGCTATCCATGTCAATCTCAGTCTTGCAAATGCACTGCTGTGCCTCCAGCTGATGCTTAGCTCTTAAAACTTAGCGCTTAAGCTGATCAAACCAGTGGCACTGGCAGATGTGATCATCCAGAATTCCAGGCTAAGACATCCTACATAATTTGTCAACCTTTTGAAATTCTGATGTGAATGCTATTGAAGTTAGTTTAGTTGCAGTTCCTACTGGCCTGATTTGGACCTTGAATCTCAAGCTTTTATTGAGAAAGTCCATTGCTGCAGGTCACTTCCAGGTTTGTTCTTGCTGCTGCTCTGACTTGGGAGAGTTGACAGCCATGAAAACCATTGTCTGAGAGAAGATTGTAGCTTAACTAATTTTAAGATTGCCAGATCTCCAATAGAAAAATAAAATGAGAGTAAATGTATTTTGTATTCTTGTGAACAAAGATACAAAATGTTTGTGATAAATTAGTACATGCAAAATTGAAATTGATCACTCAGAATATTGTCTGGAGAAAATGTCATGGTCACACAAGTATAAATCTTGTTGCGGTAAAATCTGAAGACTTGTGTGATTGTGTAAATATGCTCAAACATAATTGAGGCTGATGGAATTTCCATAATACTACAGGCAATGACACTATTATCTTAAATCATGGGATCCTCATCTGCATAGGAGAGGGAATAAGCATTTTAGTTGGAAATCTTGGGAAGAATGGAATTGAGTGGAATGAAATCACTTTCTCAAACTGATTGACAGTCATAGATGTATAGCATGGAAACACACCCTTCGGTCCAACTTGTCCATGCTGACCAAATATCCTAACCTAAACTAGTCCCATTTGTCCCATAATCCCTCAACCCTTCATTTACCCATCCAGATGCCTTTTAATGCTATGATTGTACCAGCCTCCTCCACTTCCTCTGGCAGCTCATTCCATCCCTGTATTGAAAATGTTGCGCCTTAGGTCCCTTTTAATGTGAGAGGGGAAAGATATAAAACAATACTCTCTCTCTAGTTCTGGACTCTCCTCATCCCAGGGAAAGGACCTTGTCTATTTATAAACCTCTGACCCTTCAACCTCTGACACTCCAGGGAAAACAGCCCCTCCTTGTAGCTCAAATCCTTCAACCCTGGCAACATCCTTGTAAATCTTTTCTGAACCCTTTCAAGTTTCACAACGTCCTTCCGATAAGGAGACCAGAATTACACAGTATTCCAACAGTGGCCTAACCGATGTCCTGTACAGCCGCAGCATGACCTCCTAACTCCTATACTCAATGCTCTGACCAACAAAGGAAAGCATACCAGATGCCTTCTGCACCATACCCCATCTACCTGTGACTCTACTTTCAAGGAACTATGAACCTACATCCAAGGTCTCTGTTCAGTAACACTCCCCAGGACCTTACCATTTAAGTGTATAAGTCCATGATAATGTGGAATGATACTGTAGTGGTCGAAACTGTTAAGATCCCAGCTAATGTTTAATACCAGACAAGTCAATCCTAGAAATGAACCTGGTTTGAGCAAAGCAGCCTCTTGTTGATGCATATGTACACAAATGCTGTGGATGTTGCTTACTAACAAAAACATTATTAACCAAAACAGAACACGAAAGAATAAACCAAACCACCAACTTAATCAGATTTTAAGGCAAAAAATGCACCTAAATTGCCAAAGCCAGCATTTGAAGAGTGCCAAAACACACACCTGGTACAGTATAGTACTCTCCCTCATTCCTTTATTAAACATACTCAAAGTCACTTTAATTGTTGGACTGAAACTATGGATAACTCCAGATGGAAGCTATTGGGCTACTACTTAAAGCTTTAAGTCTTCAGGGTGTTATCCCAACAATTCTGGTCTTGGGCAAACACTGACTTACTATCTATGCTTCCCTATTCGGGAGCACTACACTATGCAGCTGTCCTATTCTAGGTACTTCACAGGACTGCTCCATTCAAAGTAAAAGCTGAATTTCCAAATTAAGATCTGCATTTTTCTGGTCATTGCAGATAAGTGTTTGCTATAATTAAGGATGAATACTTTGTTTTCCTGTGCATGTTATCTCAAGCACATATGGAAGCAACGTTTTTGGTTCATTTATTTGGTCACTTAGTGCAGGATCCTAAAGAATAAAAGTTAAGAATGGAAAATCCTGCTGCCTTTGTTTTTAGAACTTTCTTTGAATGTCAGTTTGTAGATTTCCTGTCTCACTTACAGTTCCTAAGCAATCCTGGAACATCTGGCCGTTCTAATGTTTTCAGAGTTAATGTAAACAACTTATATAGTGATATTGTTAAATTGGGTCTCAACCTGTTTAATTTACATATTTCCCTCATTTCTTTTTTTTAAAAAACAACTTTTCCTTTCAGGTAAGAGCCAAAAATTGGTAATATTTGGTCTGACTGTGAAGAAATTATTTCCTTAGTTGCACAATCTCTCCAATCCCTTTCTTTTCGCCCCTGTTCTACTGGATTTTGTCTTACTCTTGACTGTCATGTCTTTTCACTGAAGCAATTCCTATCTTTTCTAATTCACTTCTTCCTTTCAGGCTTCTTAAACTTCCAAAATTCAACATTTAGTTTTAGAAGAAAAATTACACCTTGTGGGGCATGTCTTAACTAATGGGTTACAACGATTCCAACATTTGTTTTAAAACAGTTCAAATAGTAGGTATAATAACTGGTTAATTTTCAAAATTCAAATATTTAAAAAATTGAGTATTCATGTGAGACCGTTAACTCGTTTTCTCCTACAAGTATGTCCAACTTCTCGCCTGCTGTCAACCTGAAAATTGCAACTTCTAGAAGTTGATTTATTTGAGATTTGTTCCGGATAATTTTCGGAGCCGTGAATAAAATTTATGAAAGCATAGTTAATTATGGTAAACTAATCTGGCATTTTGAGTATAACTTGTTTTAATATTGTAATGTAAATACTGAAAACTTGGAAAAATTTTGTGCAAATTTGTTTCCATCAAGATGTCGGCAATCAGAATTGAAAGCTACTTTATGTTTAAGTATTTAGAAAGTCCAATCTTTGCAGTATTACTAGTGCGTCACGTGTTCTGACATTATCTTTTTTTTTATTCCCTTCAGTTTAACTTCGTTGGTAGAATCCTTGGCCCAAGAGGACTCACAGCAAAACAACTGGAAGCAGAGACTGGTTGCAAGATCATGGTTAGAGGGAAAAGTTCAATGCGGGACAAAAAGAAGGTAAGGCCAAGATAAAATTAGTGCAACCCAACCTGCAGATCCCTCCAGAGTTACCATAAGAACATTGAGTGGAAGCAGGAGTAGCCCTTTCAGTCTTTTGAGCCCTTGATGTGTTTTAATATGTAGCGATCTATTAACCCTGGCTTGAAAAAACTTGATAATTGAGCCCTTGCAACTCTGTGAAGATTCCAAAATAAGAATTCCAAATAATCATTATTCTCTCAGTACAGAAATTGTTCATTATCCATGCTAAATAGGCTACCCCTTATTCTAAAACTCTTCCCACCTCTCAGTTCTGGACATCACCAGCCAAAGGGAATAACCCTCCTGTATTCATCCTGTGGGTTCTTTTAATTTTGTATGTTTGAATGGGATTACCCTTCTAACCTCCAACCCATTCTTTATAACTCCTCATAGGGCAGTCCGTCCGTCTCGGGAATTAAATTGGTAAACCCTTTTTATTTTCCTCCATCTGGAGAGCACACACTAATTCTAAAGATTGCAGTGAGACTTTACAGGAGGCTTTGATTATAGAAGTAATAAGGTTGACATAATGTGCTGCTTTGTTAGTTGGTGATACCTGCATTTTAACTGATATGTGAGCAAGATAGCAAAGACTGTTTTCAAATTCAACACTTCATGCAACAGTCTTATGTTGTCCTTAACTTTTCAAAAATGCTTATGCAAATATTGTATTTGATTGCATTTATTGTATGGCATCTTGTTACAAAATAGTGGGAAGTGTTGTATTATGTCTCTGCATCTTAAAACAAAAATAAACTAAAACACAATATAAAGGCAGAAAAATGAAATAGAAAATCTAACTGTACAGTCCTCACATGCTCTGTCTTGAGCATGGTAGCTAGGCATGAATCCTGTGTTGTCGCTGGAACAAAACATTCTTTGCCGTCTACCCTCCACTGATGCCATCACCAGTGAGTCCTCAGTGGACCTAGCTGATGCAGCTGCTAATACTGCTGGGTCTCTTAGTGGACCCAAATTTGCCGCTATTGCCTCTCCTCTGAATGGTCTGGCACTAAAATTTAATTTGTCCCCTTGTTCTAGACCACCCCACCCCCCCTCCCCAAACCAGTGGGAAAAACTTAATATCTTGAAGACTTCAAAATCAAAGAAAAGACACTATCTCTTAAATTCTAGGTGAAACAGCCCTAATTTGTATAATCTCAATTTAACTTCTGAA
Source organism: Chiloscyllium plagiosum (assembly GCF_037043375.1). NCBI lineage: Eukaryota > Metazoa > Chordata > Chondrichthyes > Orectolobiformes > Hemiscylliidae > Chiloscyllium > Chiloscyllium plagiosum. The sequence continues at coordinate 15,529,157 of NW_028270168.1, forward strand.
GTCTACGTATCATTCTTAAAAACCTACACACTGTCCCTCCAAGGCTAATATATGCTCCTTGAGGTTGGTGCCCAGATCTGCACTCTGTACTTGATTGGGGTCTAACCTGGGTTCTGTATAAATGCAGCACAACTTCTGTTCCTTGTACTCCAGTCCTCCAGATATAAAGGTCAGCATTCCAGTAGCTTTTTTGATTGCTTTCTGCACCTGTTTGTGACATTTTAACTATCTATTCAATTGAGCTCAAAGTCTCTCTAGGCATCTACTGTATTAAACTTAATACTGTCTAGAAAATACCCTGATCTATCCTTTTTGGTCCAAAATGGATAACCTCACGCCTGTCACAGTTTTGCCCATTCATCTAGTCTATTGCATCCTTTTGAAATTTGTTATCTAACACTACCTATAATCTGCCTAATTTCGTCATAAGAAACATTAGATGGCACTTGGGAATTGCACTGAATAGTTACTAACTACCATATGAAATTACAAGCTTTAATACCAGTGTTGTACGTCTGAGCTATTGAGAGATATTCCAAATATATTTTTAACTTGTTTGACTTTTTTTGAGAATCTTGTTCTAAAGCACTTTACATTTTGGTTGTAGTCAATTTGTATTAGTTCTATTTCTCTCTACATTACAAGAGAATGTTCTCCGAACTTGCACAGCCACCTATGCTGACAATGTGCTAAGGGCTGTCTATCTTTAGATACTTTAACAGCAATCCAAACAGCAGCATTTGGAAAAAGTTGCTTTCAAAAAAAACACTAGTCTTGTGTAAGAGACTGGCTGGTCAGCACCAGTCCACTATTTGAGCCTGAAGTTGAGAAAAAGGAATGAAACTTCAACTTGGAGCATATAAAACTGAGCATTGGATCAGCCTGTCTGATTTTTTTGGACAAGACGTATAATGGATGTCCTGATCGTCGCCTAGCTTTATATGCCCACAAATGTTAAGTTTTACGCAGAAACTAAATGTGGCTCCATTGTTGATTGGCTTCAAAACATACTTTACTCCTTGCCAAAAATTCTGCTATATCTGATTTGTTCCATGTAGTCCCAAATTACATTAACGCAATGTGTAACATCTAATGTAGTTTTTGAGTGCTTTCCCTTTTGTGCAATAACTGCTATATGCTGGACACCAGTTAAACACAGATCAGTGGCCAGCCTCGTGATTTTTATTATTCAAAACATTTACAGCTCAAATTCTGTCAGATATACATTCTTTGTTTTGGTTGGATTGTCCACTATTGATATGCTCAAGCTGGTGTTTCGCCTCCGAGATTGACATGGAGAGGACTAGTTTAGCATGAGTTGCAGCTGGGGACAACTTTTTAGAGCAAAACTGAAAATGTTGATCAAAGGTACTTGATATTGCCACATACCAAGCTGTTTCCATTTGCTTTAAAGGATTAGTTCGCAGTTACCTTAAACTTTAACTGGAGTTACCACCAGTCTCGAGAGGCCAGGCATTACTTCCAAAGTATTGCTGTGAAGATTCCAGAATATATTTGGATTTTGACAATGAGATAATGCACAAGTTATCTTGTGAATCTGAAGTTGACTGATCTACATGAAATTTCTTATCCAAAGTTATCTATTTTGGAAAGGAATGGAAATGTTTCATATTTATATCTAATTATATGTTTGTTAACTATTGTAAAACATATTAGTTGCTCTGTCAAGTATGGCTCCACCATACTTTATAACCTGACTAAATTTCCTACGTAAGTGGCTGCACTTCCAAAGTACTGTTGACTGGCTATAAATTGCTTTGAAGGATTGGGTGGTTGTGAAAGGCCCAATAAAAGCAAGTCCTGTTTAAAATTGGGATCTTCCATTATTGTAAGCACCTAGGGTGTGGAAATAATTGCAGTTGATGGCACAGTCACCACCAGATTTTGTAATGAACTGCTTATTAATAAAACTACTGAATGCTCTTCATGTGGCTACATGGATGCAATGTATAACACCATGAAATACAGATATCAGTGTATCAAAACCCAGCATGTGCTCGTTTTGACTGATCTTGGAAAAGGTGGTATATTGTTTGACACTACAGCTCAGTGCCCTGAGCAATGACTTGTGTCCATCAGAGCCATTGCAATTAGTGTTACTGAGCAGAACTTCCATTAAGTTGAATCTGTAGTGATTACAGCAAGATCCAGTGGACCTAGATTCGCCTGCATTTAAGTAGTAAGAATAAAGCAGGAATAGTGGTTATAATTTTTCCACAACTACTGTGCTGCCAGGTAGTGGCTTCACATCTCACCCAGAGTTCAGTTATATTGTTAGCTTGTTTTTCCGAGGTTTCACACATGAGGTGCAATTCACACACACCAATGTCTGCAAACAGTTAAAGGTTATTAAAGCCAGTACAAGCTAGGTGACCCCCTTTGACCCTGTCTACAGGTGTGCAAAGTAGAGTCAGAGGCCCCAAACAAAGAGAAATTATCCCCTTTGTACAGGTCAGTTGTTAATGCCCACAGATACTCTGGCCACTGCACCCCCCCCCCCCCTCCCAAAATAACCACATGTTCCCCTGGTACAATAGTAGAATGAGGTCTTCCTCTTAGATAATGTAACTTAATGCCTTAAACCTGGGGAATTGCTATGCAAACAATTTCCTAACTCACTGATTCCCCAAGGCAGTGTAGGTGTGATATGCCCTAGATGTGGGGGATGGCTATGAAAGCATTTCTGAATGGAAGGGACTGAATGAGAGTTTAATTTGTCCCCACCCACTTCCAGAATGTGCGATTTAAACCTTTAATGTCCAGGGAGATGGTCCAATTTAATCTTTTAACATTGCAATATGTTTGATCAAGCATTTGAAGAAAGCAAGTAGAATATGTACTCTTCAGAAATTTCTGAATCTTGTACTGCAGCTTTCATTTGTTTTTCTTTCTGACTAAAGGCCTATTTTAGCAACATTTGTTATTAAATGACAAATTCTGTCATTTTTCATTTTGCATCAATACATCACTTGCAACCACTGGAAGCAGTGATAAGAGATTCCAGTTTCTGAGCAACTTGAATGTTGCTAGATTGATTTGATAGAAGTTACATTATTTTTGTAGAAGTTAATTACATGTGCCAGAAAATAGAACTTTTTACCCAGACATTTTGCTGAGTTTGTGCTTTTTGCTGTAGTCGGAGAAATATGCTCGGCAAATCAAATCTTCCTCCTATTAATTAGTTTTGAAGGTGACAAATGAAGTGTAAAATTTCAATACTTAGTCATTTTAACCTGCAGGCTCATTAAACCTGGGTGAGTACATAGAATATACACTTTACATTGATAAAGTGTACTGCATTGATAGTTTGTTTCTCTCCCAAGACTCTCATTTTATAATGCTTGAGCTTTCTGTACAATCAACATTGCATTCAGACTTTCCAGCTCATGTATATATTGCATAAAGTGCACATTTTGCCATCCATTAATGCTTATGATCTCAACTTGCAATTTGAGATAATTGGATAATGAGTTTATGGCTCATGTGAAATATTCTCAACTGTTCAAGAGTCTGAAGAAAATTAAAAGCAAAGATCAAAAATCAGTTCAGGCCACAAATTAATCAGTTGGATGAGTGACTGCACGGGTTTACTTGCCCGAAATCTGTTAAAAACTTAGATAACCTTTTGAAATGGTGTACTTTGAATACTC